>NC_064632.1:104324850-104627880 GCF_023864275.1 Schistocerca cancellata
TGGACATTTGTAAGGCTGGATGTCATGAACTGATATATATAATATGATTTTTGAACAATATTAAGGTAAATACATTGTTTGTCCTCTATCAAAATCTTTCTTTTGCTAACTGTGCCTATCAGTAGTTGGTGCCTTCAGTAGTTTCAATCTTTTATTTAGCTGGCAGTAGTGGCGCTCGCTGTATTGCAGTAGTTCGAGTAACGAAGATTTTTGTGAGGTAAGTGATTTGTGAAAGGTTAATGTTAGTCAGGACCGTTCTTTTGTAGGGATTTTTGAAAGTCAGATTGCGTTGAGCTAAAAATATTGAGTGTCAGTTTAAGCACAGTCATGTATAATTGTTCAAAGGGGACGTTTCAACTCATGATTCGCATATCGAATGTTTGTAAAAAAAACTTGCAGAGTTTCTCTTCAAAATGCAATGTGTATGACATCTGTACGTTGTTTGTCCTCTATCAAAATCTTTCTTTTGCTAACTGTGCCTATCAGTAGTTGGTGCCTTCAGTAGTTTCAATCTTTTATTTAGCTGGCAGTAGTGGCGCTCGCTGTATTGCAGTAGTTCGAGTAACGAAGATTTTTGTGAGGTAAGTGATTTGTGAAAGGTTAATGTTAGTCAGGGCCATTCTTTTGTAGGGATTTTTGAAAGTCAGATTGCGTTGAGCTAAAAATATTGAGTGTCAGTTTAAGCACAGTCATGTATAATTGTTCAAAGGGGACGTTTCAACTCATGATTCGCATATCGAATGTTTGTAAAAAAAACTTGCAGAGTTTCTCTTCAAAATGCAATTTGTATGACATCTGTACGTTGTTTAGTACTTGTGCAATAAATAATTGAAAGTGTTCCCCGACTTTATGTACACCCTGTATATATCATCTGCATGCACTTTTAATATACGTTAAATAAGCTTTTCTCGAAAGGTGTGTTTTTACTTATAATGGAAAGAATACGCATCTTATGCTAAGGCTTCAGTGTCCACTCCAGGCGAGGTGGCGCAGTGGTTAGCACACTGGACTCGCATTCGGGAGGACTACGGTTCAAACTCATATCCAGTCATCCAGATACAGGTTTCCCGTCATTTCCTTAAATCGCTCCAGGCAAATGCCGAGATAGTTCCTTTGAAAGTGGAAGGCCGTTTTCCTTCCCCATTCTTGAAACCGTCTAAGCTTGTGCTCCATCTCTAATGCACGCCTTCACGCGATGTCGACGGGACGTTAAACCTAATTTTCCTTCCTCCTTCCCGTCTTCCTTCAGTACACAGTGGATTATTTGATTCAGCAAATAGATTAATAACATGTAAAAGCATGATACGTTTTATAGATCGCTTGGGTCGTCAAATGCTTCTCCTTTTTGAACTTTCATAACAATTTCATTTAGCGTAACTCCAGACAAATATTTTGATTAACCAAAACACTGTATAGAATGCACTTGGTAAAAGAAGTCACAATGTAAGGAACATTTGTAATACCAATATCAAGCTGTCAAGAGCCAACAGACTTATCTTGTGCGTCTGACATTTGCTAAACAACTGAACTGATGATAGCGAACTGAAGTGAACAGATAGCGCGTCATTCGGTCTTAAGGGGCTCCGGAACGCCCTATACTTGCAATGTTAAAATAACGCTTATAAATTACATCTTTCCTCACAAAGTATTTGAGGTAGGAAGTTGAACTTTTTACAGATTATTTATTGGAATATGGGCTACAACTTAACACAGGGATTTTACAAAATTTTAGTTCAGTTATCAAAGATGATTTTTTTCAATTGTAATGAAAATTCACAACATTTTTTTGCAATTTTTTATTTATATATTCAAAAATATACAGTTTTTTGGAAAAAGGCTGTGTTAAATTATGCAGAAGGTACTGTGTAACATTTACTGAAAGTTTGAAACAAATATGTTTGGAAGATCCTTAGAAAACATGTAATTAGTATGAGAAAATAAAAGTTTTGGGAATCGAGCGACAAAGATTGGATTAACTTTTTAGTGCATTCCAGGTCCATAGGATGGATTATCTTCATCCTCTGCAAACTCCTCCTCCAGCTTCCTCTTGTTCCTCCTATTTACTCTTGCTTGTATTTCTAGACTCTTTACAGCCCTGTCTGCAGCCCGAAGGCGTTCCTTGTCTAAAGCAAGCATCGCTCGTACCATGTTAGAATGTTATTATTTACAGTAATAACACATACCTTTGGCTTTCCAACATCTCTCCTTTTCTTAAAAGCCTTCAGAGGATTTCTAATAACTTTACTTTTACTCATTATTATACTTCAACAAAACAGAGACTCAAGAAACAGAATTAATTACGAATATTTTCGAGATAACGACAGAGTAAATAAACATGAAACAATCGACAATCACACCAGCGATATATATTGAACCATCACAGGTTAGCCACAACACATACTTTATCTCACATCACTAAAATGTACCTGATGAACACGGACGTTAACAATAACACCATTTGACAGCAGTTTAACAGCGCCACAGTGGGTCACGCCCATGTAGAACACATTTCAAAAAAAATTTAAAAATAGTTGTAGTCTTCGGAATTGAATAAATTATATATCTATTAAAAGGTAATAGTCTGCAGATTCAGAAAACGCAAAAAAGTAAAAATTGAACTTTTCATGATTTTGAGCCTTTCCGGAGCCCCTTAAATAACATCGCATTTGGTGCTCAGACTTTCTGGAATAGGCACTTCCAAAACGTTTGTCAGAATGCAGATAATTTTTCTAAACAGAATAAACGTATAGGAAGGTACATATATTCTGAAACGTAAATTGGCATGTAACCGAAATACAATTTCTGCTATTTAAATAAAAGTGTAATTTACCAGGTCTATTTTTGTTTTCAACCTCCAATCGTTCGCTAAATGGAAACATGGTGAAAATCAAAAATGCTTTATTTACAACATTTAGATACACCTTCTGTACACAATTGCGAAAGTGTTGCCCGTGCAGGACGTTGTGCACGAACTGACCTCTCGATTATGTCCCAGACATGTTCGATGGGATTCATGTCTGGCGATCTGGATGACCAAATCATTCCCTCGAATTGTCCAGAAAGCTCTTTAAACCAATAGCGAACTACTGTGACTCAGTGACATGGTGTATCGTTATCCATAAAAATTCCGCCTCTGTTTGGGAACATGAAGTCTATGAGTGGCTGCAAACGGTCTGCAAGCAGCCGAACATAGCCGAAGACCCAGTCCATTCCATGTGAACATAGACCACACCATGGAGCAACCACCAGCTTGCACAGGTGCGTTGTTGACAACTTGGCTCTATGGTTTCGTGGGGACTGCGCCAAACTCGATCTCCTGCCATCAGCTCTTATCAGCTGAAATCGGGACTCATATGACGAGGCCACGGTTCTCCAGTCCTCTAGGGTCAGACCCAGATGCTCACATGCCGAGGTGAGGCGTTGCAGGCTATGTTGTGCTATTAAGGGGCTCCGGAACGCCCTATACTTGCAATGTTAAAATAACGCTTATAAATTACATCTTTCCTCACAAAGTATTTGAGGTAGGAAGTTGAACTTTTTACGGATTATTTATTGGAATATGGGCTACAACTTAACACAGGGATTTTACAAAATTTTAGTTCAGTTATTAAAGATCATTTTTTTTCAATTGTAATGAAAATTCACAACATTTTTTTTGCAATTTTTTTATTTATATATTCAAAAATATACAGTTTTTTGGAAAAAGGCTGTATTAAATTATGCAGAAGGTACTGTGTAACATTTACTGAAAGTTTGAAACAAATATGTTTGGAAGATCCTTAGAAAACATGTAATTAGTATGAGAAAATAAAAGTTTTGGGAATCGAGCGACAAAGATTGGATTAACTCTTTAGTGCATTCCAGGTCCATAGGATGGATTATCTTCATCCTCTGCAAACTCCTCCTCCAGGTTCCTCTTGTTCCTCCTCCTGTTTACTCTTGCTTGTATTTCTAGACTCTTTACAGCCCTGTCTGCAGCCCGAAGGCGTTCCTTGTCTAAAGCAAGCATCGCTCGTACCATGTTAGAACCTATCTTCATTCCCATATTTCTAAATACCTTGCACCTTACAATGTTGCATCATTGAAAGTCGCAACAGCATCATACACACCAAAGTGAAGTGTTTCTATTCCAACAAATACAGTCTTGGGGATTCTCGACCATATAACACTATTTACACTTTCATTTGGGTTTTCAACAGTTCAGGTGCTGCTAAGTCTCTGAAAATAGGTTAGCCACAACACATACTTTATCTAACATCATTAAAATGTACCTGATGAACACGGACGTTAATAATAACACCATTTGACAGCAGTTTAACAGCGCCACAGTGGGTCACGCCCATGTAGAACACATTTCAAAAAAAATTTAAAAATAGTTGTAGTCTTCGGAATTGAATAAATTATATATCTATTAAAAGGCAATAGTCTGCAGATTCAGAAAACGCAAAAAAGTAAAAATTGAACTTTTCATGATTTTGAGCCTTTCCGGAGCCCCTTAACAAAGGCATTCGCGTCGGTCGTCTTCTGCCATAGCCCATTAACGCCACATTTCGCCATACTGTCCTAACAGATACGTTCGTCGTACATCCCACATTGATTTCTGCGGTTACTTCACGCAGTGTTGCTTGTCTGTTAGCACTGACAACTCTATGTAAACGCCGCTGAACTCGATCGTTAAGTGAAGGTCGCCGGCCACTGCGTTGTCCATGGCGAGAGGTTATTCGTAAAATCTGGTATTCTCGGCACACTCTTGACCCTGTGGATCTCGGAATATTGAATTCCCTAACGATTTCCGAAATGGACTGTCCAGTGCGTCTAGCGCCAACTACCAATCCGCGTTCAACGTCTGTTAATTTCCCTCGTGTGGCCATAATCATGTCGGAAACCTTTACACGTGAGTCACCTTAGTGGAAGTGACAGCTCCGCTAAGCATTGTTCTTTTATACGTTATGTACGTGATACTAGCACCATCTATATGTGTGACGTCGCTGTCCTATGTGTTTGTCACCTCAGTGTATACAAATGTAGTGAAGGCAGCTGGGGTCGGCGATCAGTGAACGAAATGTTTCTACAAGAATTTACATTGCGTTGATGCAGGTGACGACGGAGCTGCAGATTCTAAGACACTGCAGTGAATTGTGGAATCGCTTGTTACAGTTTAAACGCTGCTGAGGTGCTGCCTTACGACCAAGGAATTCAGCAGACAATGGCTGTTAACCGGGGTAGTATGGAAGTGGATTCAGGAGCGGAAACAAACTTCTAGAATTTAAATGCTCCCTAACGAATGAACATACACAGAACAAAATCTGTAGCACTAACAGTAGTGTTAATAGTTGGGTTACTGGTTTAGTGGTTTTCACGTTAATTTTATAGTGGCAGAAAGTAGCTGTAGTGTTAGCATTTTTTTTAAGTTGGCAGTTTTTTCGAAATGTTTATAAGTACCTGGAATAAATAATTCATGCATTCATTTATTACTAATCTATAAGAATGTGAATGTATGTTGGCTGCCTAGAGAACAGGCTACAGTTGTGAAGAATAAATAAATAAAAATAAATAAATCACCACGACCTGTGGTTTTTGCTTTTGAGGATGATGGGCTTCCATTTCTCCACAGATACTGAGACACCTCCTAGCAACTTTCATGCCGTCATAAAGGCGAAGGGCGGGTGCATCCCATTTTAGTGTCCACTAACACGTGTCACGATATTTTTGATCATATAGTGTACGTTGTAAGTCGTCAGCGCCTAAAATAAAGTGGAAGCATTATATGTTTGGTGATTGTTGTTCTTGTGGTCGGTCTTCAGTCCAGAGACTGGTTTAACGCAGCTCTCCATGCTACTCTGTCCTGTGTAAGCTTCTTCATCTCCCTGTACCTACTGCAACCTACATCTTTCTGAATCTGTTTAGTGTATTCATCTCTTGGTCTCCCTCTACGATTTTTACCCTCCACGCTGCCCTCCAATACTAAATTGGTGATCCCTTGATACCTCAGAATATGCCCTACCAACCGATCCCTTCTTCTAGTCAAGTTGTGCCACAAACTCCTCTTCTCCCCAATTCTATTCAGTACTTCATCATTAGTTATGTGATCTACTCATCTAATCTTCAGCATTCTTCTGTAGCACCACATTTCGAAAGCTTCTATTCTCTTCTTGTCCAAACTGTTTATCGTCCATGTTTCTCTTCCATACATGGCTACAGTCCATATAAATACTTTCAGAAACGATTTCCTGACACTTAAATCTATACTCGTTGTTAACAAATTTCTCTTCTTCAGAAACTCTTTCCTTGCCATTGCCAGTCTGCATTTTATATCCTCTCTACTTCGACCATCGTGAGTTATTTTGCTTCCCAAGTAGCAAAACTCATTTATTACTTTAAACGTCTCATTTCCTAGTCTAATTCCCGCAGCATCATCCGATTTAATTCGACTACATTCCATTACCCTCGTTTTGCTTTTGTTGATGTTCATCTTATATCCTCCTTTCAAGACACTGTCCATTCCATTCAGCTGCTCTTCCACGCCCTTGGCTGTCTCTGACAGAATTACAATTTCATCGGCGAACGTCAAAGTTTTTATTTCTTCTCCATGGATTTTAATTCCTACTCCGAATTTTTCTTTTGTTTCCTTTAGTACTTGCTCAGTATACAGATTGAATAACATTTGGGATAGGCTACAACCCTGTCTCACTCCCTTCCCAACCACTGCTTCCCTTTCATGCCCCTCGACTCTTATAACTGCCATCTTGTTTCTGTACAAATTGTAAATAGCCTTTCGCTCCCTGTAATTTACCCCTGCCACCTTCAGAATTTGAAAGAGAGTATTCCAGTCAACATCGTCAAAAGCTTTCTCTAAGTCTACAAATGCTAGAAACGTAGGTGTGCCTTTCCTGAAACTATTTTCTAAGATAAGTCGTAGGGTCAGTATTGCCTCACGTGTTCCAACATTTCTACGGAATCCAAACTGATCTTCTCTGAGGTCGGCTTCTACCACTTTTTCCATTCGTCTGTAAAGAATTCGTGTTAGTATTTTGCAGGCGTGGCTTATTAAACTGATAGTTCGTTAATTTTGGTGATTAATAAATACAATTTTTCAATGATTTTAAGTTTTACTTTATAAAAAATTTTGCCTTGTTTCCTCCCATGAATTTCCAGACCGCCCTCGCCGGCAGCTCGGACCACGTGTACTCAGTTTTAACTTGGATGATGAAGTAACACATGAAGTCGATGGATACGTCGATACCGAAGAAATTCTCACAGCTAAGCGGCTAAGTAAAATCCGTTCGTGGGGGACGACGTATCTGTCAGTCGATGCGATCTAAATTGGCCAACGTAACGTCATTTTCCTCGTAATCAGAGCGGAGATTAGACGCTTACGAGCGAGACATAATGGTGACACGAATTGCGTGAGGCACTTTCGCCCGGCCCTGCGCCTGTGGGATAAGCGAACGGGCATTGTTAAGCGGACAAGAGAGGAGCGGCGGGCGTTGCCCGTCCGATGTGGCGGCAGACACGCCCTCTGTTGTCCGGACGGCTCGTCACACACGTCGCCTACGCGCGGGCACAGACGCACGCGTCTGGCGAACTCGGGCTGCCGCACCTACTGCGGCCATTAGCTCTGAACGAAACAGGGCCGCTGACATCGCCGCACCTGCCGCCAATGCGTAGAGGGCAGAAAAGAAAATGAATGTGAAAGCGATGTGTGAACTGGGCGATTTGTGTCTTTCTTTGTGTACGACTCCGGAAACATCTCGCTACCAGGGCCGCTTTAATGTTGGATGGGGCCAGGAAAAAGTATCGATACTTCTTGCTATCGAATACCTTCGTCTCGAAACCGGTACCTGTTTCATCGATACTTTTCAGTTTTTGACACTTTGACTCATATCAGTGCTCTAACCCTTTACGGCATGGTGTGTTGTCTTTTGTCTTTAAAAATTCTCAATTTCTGTACTATATTGCAGTTGACTGGAAACAGCTTTAGTATAAAGAAAATCAGATCAAGTCATTTTTTCCGACCTTTATTATATTTTTTCGAAAAGTTCTTGAGAGTCCTGTCAGGCCACTATGCTACAGACACCGAAAAAATTACTTCGTGAGAAGTGGTACTGATAAAAATGGATTTTTCTCTCATTAATACTGTAAGTGGGCTGTTTAGGTTCTTATATTGGTAACGCCGCCGCCACGTAGCGCTCTCTGTATGAAAATCACTGGCTGTGCTGTGTGCAGTCTGTGGCTAGTTTGCATTGTTGTCTGCCATTGTAGTGTGGGGCAGCTGGACGTGAACAGCGCGTAGCGTTGGGCAGTTGGAGGTGAGCCGCCAGCAGTGGTTGATGTGGGGAGTGAAATGGCGGAGACTTGAAATTTGTAAGACTGGATGGCATATAATTATGATTATTAAGGTAAATGCATTGTTTGTTCTCTATTAAAATCTTTCATTTGCTAACTATGCCTATCAGTAGTTAGTGCCTTCAGTAGTTTGAATCTTTTATTTAGCTGGCAGTAGTGGCGCTCGCTGTATTGCAGTAGTTCGAGTAACGAAGATTTTTGGTGAGGTAAGTGATTTGTGAAAGGTACAGGTTAATGTTAGTCAGGGCCATTCCTTTGTAGGGATTTCTGAAAGTCAGATTGCGTTGCGCTAAAAAATATTGTGTGTCAGTTTAAGCACAGTCTTGTGTAAATGTTGAAAAGGGGACGTTTCAATACTGCTATGTAAAAATAGAAATTTGTTTAACGTTGCTAACAAAAACGTGGAAAAGTCCTAACTGATATACTTCAAAATTTTACACGATGCTCTAATAAACATTTGGACGCCACTGGATACATTGTTGTTAGCAAAGACCTCCAAAAGTTCTTGGCCGATTTATTTCAAAATTTGACACGAGACTCTAATAAACATTCTGAGCTGACATAGGCTATTTTTTAAATATTAATATACAAATTTTCCATCAAAACCGACTGCCGGAAAGAAAATGCTGCGCTGCACTGTGAATACCTGGCTTTTCGTTTTTTTTTCCACTCGCAGTCAGTTTCGACTACGATAGCTGGTCATTTAAACCATCAGACAAATAATGTCTCCCATGTTTCACACCTGTAAGGGTGTCGCAGAGCAGGTTGTACTGACATAAGTGTTAAGAAAAAAAATTCGATACGTTGCGCTGTTTCCGAGTTATTTAGCATTGAAATTAGCCAATCGGGGCGCCGCGCGTTCACATTATAGCGGCCTGCCGGCGGTGTTGGCCACCGAGTGCTTTCTTCAGTTAGATTTGAATTTGCTCGCGACGACCTGATTCGCTAACTTCAATTCTAAATAACTCGAAAACGGCGCAACATATCCAATTTTTTTCGTAACATCTCTGTCTCAGTACACCCTGCCCTGCAACATCTATACTAGCGTTTCAGACATTTTCTCACCAACCTGTAATTTCTTTCTCCTTATACACTGAAGCGCCAAAGAAACTGGTGTAGTCAGAGATATGTGAACAGGCAGAATACGGCGCTACGGTCGGCAACACATATACAGACTATTACAGCGCCATCTACCACAAAGCGAAAAAAGTGGTCCAACTAAAACATTCATATTTCTTTACGTACCACACGAATATGTAACAAAAAATGGGAGTCCCTATTTTTAAAAAACGCAGTTGATATCCGTTTGGCCTATGGCAGCGCCATCTAGCGGGCCATCCATAGCGCCATCTGGTTTCCCCCTTCAAGATAGACGAGATTCGTTCTTTGTAGTTTTTTCGTTTGATGCTTATTTCGCGAGATATATGGCCCGGTCACTATCAACGGACCACCCTGTATAAGACAACAAGTGTCGGGCGCAGTTGTTAGATCTGTTACTGCTGCTACAATGACAGATTATCAAGATTTAAGTGAGTTTGAACGTGGTGTTATAGTCGGCGCACGTGTGATGGAACACAGCATCTCCGGGGAGGCGATGAAGTGGGGATCTTCCCCTACGACCATTTCACGAGTGTACTGTGAATATCAGGAATCCGCTAAAACATCAAATCTCTGACATCGCTGCGGCCGGGTAAAAGATCCTGCAAGAACGGGACCAACGACAACTGAAGACAATCGTTCAACGTGACAGAAGAGGTCACATACACAGTAGAGTGCTGCAACGCTCCATGTTTGACCGGTCACGGCTCGCCTGTTGACGGGGGGACCGAGCAGCTCGTGTCCGGCCCCATACGACTCGGCTCGGTCACGTACTCGCCCCATGTCTGATGTCCGGATTCCGGACACGCGGATAACCGAGCATGACCGGTCACCGCTGACGTCTCACCTCCCCTCGCCACGGCTCGCTGCTCTGTACTGTACAAATCCAACGCCTCTCTCTCTCTCTCTCTCTCTCTCTCTCTCTCTCTCTCTCTCTTTTAATACAAAAGTAACGTTTCCAAGAACGGGTACGTTACACAGCTAAATTCATAGAGCACTTTCTTTTATAATATTTACTCCCGGCTTCCTAACGTCCGGGAATTTTGTTGTAAATAAAACATTGATCACAAGAGACCAATCTGTGTTAATGTAATGAAATGTAAGCGTCAAATAGTGCACCTGATTATGCGAATCAGTCCACATATCAACTGTCGCAGCACATGTTTTATTAATAACTTCCGCAATAACAGAAGGCATTATACTGTTTCGTATCGCATCAGCTTGTTCTTTGATATGTCTGCTTATAGTAGAGGGATGTGGCATGACATCTGCCACGTTAACTTTTCCATAATGCGCACCTAGATGTATTAATTCTTGGCCTAGTTCTCTGAAACCTTCACCGCAAACAGCATTAAAAGGTCTCATATCTTTAGCACACATTGCAACACACTTTGCTGTAATACTATTTTTTATTACTGCCGGTATTCCTGGAGGAGCTGTATCTTTGTGAGGTTTCTTGCAACTGTGTTTCTTTAAAAGAGTGGTTCGCGATTGGAAACACAATAATGTGGAGCAGTTTATGCACGATACGTACCCAGTAGACGCACTGTTTTCGTCTACAACCAACAAAAATATGCTCCGTATTTGGCTTTTTAGACCTTCCCGTCTCTTCAACGTGTAAACATTGATTTCAATCTTACGTCTTACTGCACTGGTTTCCTCGCACTGCATGATTGCGGAGAGAGACAGAGAGAGAGAGAGAGAGAGAGAGAGAGAGAGACCACAAATGAGAAGCCCGTACTGGCTGCAGTCTCACACGGATAATGACACGTGTAATGTGTTTAAAGTTGCATGCTACGTATTCGGTCACGGCTTCTATGCTCGGTCACTAGAACTAGTGCGGGCAGCCTATCCAGTTAGGGTGTGCTCGCCCCATCTCGTATTTTGTGCTCGCTTACTCGGTCATGCAGGACTCTAATACACAGTCCTATAGGCAGTGGTTCAAATGGCTCTGAGCACTATGCGACTTAACTTCTAAGGTCATCAGTCGCCTAGAACTTAGAACTAATTAAACCTAACTAACCTAAGGACATCACACACATCCATGCCAGAGGCAGGATTCGAACCTGCAACCGTAGCGGTCGCTCGGCTCCAGACTGTAGCGCCTAGAACCGCACGGCCACTCCGGCCGGCTATAGGCAGTGGCTCACGGCGTTAACCGCACTTGTCATTTACACAGAACCAAATGTTAGTTTTGCAAACATATTGGTCGCATTCAAGACGGTTGCTGAAAGAAATTACGGAGCCCATCTGTTAATGTCGCCACCTACGGTTCTGAAGCAATGGACGTCCATCAGGTCGATGACGCCACGCTCCTGAACCATTCGGTTTCTGATGAGTCTTTACTGGTTCAAACCTGTTACAGCAGTTCCACTCCAAAGAAAATGATCTGCTTCTGTTATTGACATATCGTACGAAGCCTCAAGGCGATAATTCATCAGCTGAACTTTTGCACCTTATGTCTCACTGGACTACGCTGCATCTGCTGCATCATGTGTAATCTCTGAGTGCTCCTCCATCTCCCTCAAAATTCTAGGCCAATGCCAAGGAGTATTTCAGGGGAATTTGTGGCAATCTGGGATTACAGTCAAGCCTCTGGGCAGAGCAATCTATACATGATACTGCTGCAGACCTTCCTGTTCCAGAGCATGTTCAAGCAGATGGTTTCTACTCCAGCAGTAATCCACAGTGGCTTTCATACCAGCTTCCGGCACTGCCAGCAGGATTCCCGCATCATGTCTGCCATTGCCACAACCACAGCTGTCGGAGCCTGGGACGCCTTGGCCATGGGTGCCACACCCTCTGCCGCCATAGCTCATCCACCGCAGACCCTGGCGCTGCAGCCTCCGTTATGGCAGTCAGCAGCACCACCATCATTGTGGTCGCCACCAAGGACGCCGCACTTCCTGTCACCCCAGATGTGGTTGCCGTCACTGTCATCTGCTGAGACATCCATGGAACTAGACTGACCTGTGCCATCGGGAGCGTTGCTCATGCCTGGAGGCACATTATGGCTCTGGTTTTTCCTCCAGTTTTTCCAGGAGCCAGCGCAGTGAATTCTGGAATGCAAGTCAGCCTCGTCTGGACCCAGCTCCTTGACTGACCTCATTGCTCTGCCACTGGCTTGGACCTCCTCATCACTGCCGTGGACTCTCACAGCACAACACCACGGTGAGGCATTCTAGGGGCAAGAATGTGGCATCTTCAATGCCTACACATTGGCACATGCTACCATGCAGCTGCAGGTCACATGTCACCTAGTCTGTGGCCAGCAGTTTCCAGCTGACGTGCAGTGCCACTCAACCAGAGAGAGCAGGCCTGGACCCTCATACAGCTGCTTCTGTGGTATCTTAGCAACACCTGCTGGGGCACCTTCATGAAACAGCCACATGCTGTGCCTCTCCACCGCAGACTCGCCGATAGCGGGGATATTGATAGGCCGCCAGGTCTTTGTAACTGCACACAGATTCACAGCCTGGAGTCTCGTCCTGGGCTATGTTGGTGCTGTCACCTCGACACGGCATCACTCAGATCGCTTTCATCTGGGCTTCAGCTCCGCTTGGAACTGGACATTCTTGAGATTTCTACTATTCGGAATCAGGGAGCCAGATTTTATCCACGGACTTTGCTGATCACTACTCCAGCGGCAGTACTAGCGTATTGGTTCAAATGACTCTAAGCACTATGGGACTTAACATCTGAGGTCATCAGTCCCCTAGACTCAGAACTACTTAAACCTAACTAACCTAAGCACATAACACACATCCATGCCCGAGGCAGGATTCGAACCTGCGACCGTAGCACTACCGTATTCCTTGAAGTTAGGTTTATTTCTGTTTTATTCTTCTCTTGTCAGTGAATGAACGGTGTTGTTTACCCACATCTTCTGTTATTTTTTGTAGCTCAATTCGTGGATTCGTGGATACAACGAAAAATCTGAAATCGGGAATCGAACCCAGGTCCTCCACAAATCAGTTGCAAGACGTCGAACATCCCTTCCTCTCATCCTCAATACCCGGTAACACTACGGTAGCAGTTTCTTCCGCGAGTATATGAGAACCAAAACTTTTCTCATTTGGCAGTTAGCAAAAGCACCCTGAAGAAGGACGTTTGCAATAGTGGTCGAAACTTCTGAGAGTTTTGCACATTGACAATGAAGTACATAATCAGAAGAATTTTATTGACACTTATACAAATTTACAAGTTGAATCATCGAGTCATAGTCATTAAAAGACGCAACAAATACATACGGCGACGAAATATGGCTTTTTCTATGAGAGTAATGGTCAGTACCCTACCTGCACACTACATTTCAAGACAGAAAAACTGAACTCCCATCAACAGCAGTGCCCTGCGCCATCTGTTGGACGCAGTAAGCAGTCAGGAGCCTCCAGCTGCAACCGTCTTTGGTGTCGGGAATGACGTGAGAAAACGCCAGCAGTCCCCATAGTGCAGCGTATGATTCGCGTGCAACCATCACTACAGGACCGAGCTGCCAACTCCCCACCAGACCGCATCGTAACGCATATGCAGACTAACGATGTTGTTGTTAGTCTGGGTTCACTTGTGAAATATTTTCGTGACAATAACAGATCGGCGTCGTGTGATAATTCAAACTATCGAAGTTTCGCATCATTTTTGCGTGGAAGGAGCGAATATTGTGCCGAAATCAGTGAAATTTGTAGCTAAAGAAATTAGAAGTTTGTGTCTAGGTGTCATCTTATGCTTGCTAAATCGAAAGTTGTACCGACAGCTTTAAATCTTGCGCTGAAATCAGCGTATGTACTACAAAGTAATCAATTTTCTACATAAATCAGAGAATTTCCACATCAAAGCTATCCCCCCTACTGGTGGACATACGCATCGAAGCTGTCAGCTGCAGGGGTCACCGACCAGCAGACTGCATCCCATTTTAAAGGCCTGCTCCAAACGATATTTGCTCCTATGCTGGCCAAGAAACCAGCAACATGTCCATAAATTTCTATATGGTAATTTTGGATGCACACTATCTTGTGGATCGAAATAACTGAATTTGCACCATCGAACAAAGGCCACTTCCACCGAGGTAACAGCCAAGAACTGTACTACACTTTTAAAGAACTTTTAAGACATCTTGGTCAGTCTTCCCGAGTTTCTCGTCTTCCACCTGATTACGCACAAGCTGTTGTTTTAAAACGATTCCCTTTCTTTTCGTTCAGCATCCAGCCTGTGATTCATTTCGTTTATATGATTACTAAAATCAGTTCACTGACCATACATAATAGTATCCAGAATGAGATTTTCACTCTGCAGCGGAATGAGCGCTGATATGGAAATTTCGTTTCATAATAGTATGACTTACATTAATGAATTCTCTACATACAGCCTCCTCGTGTATGGCTTGCTTTAGTTCTGTTTGTTCCGTGGAAGTGCCATAGACAACTTCATAGGTGTCCAACTTTTTTGTGAGCACTAGCTTAGAATCGCTGTGTGTTACACAGTTTTTGTGCGCACCACTGAGTTCTGAGGCTACCTTTGAAATAATACTTTTCACTTTAGATGTAACATGCTCCTCCAGTTGTGCTCTATAATGGGCAAACGGTTGTCTGTATAATACTCTACTTCAGATTTAATCTTTTAAATTTCGTTTGAAACATAAGTTTGCGCACCATTTATTTCAATTTTTTTCAATTCGAATCACTGTTTTAAACTCTGTTTTTAAACTGGCTTCTCCTTCACAAACTGTAATTCAAGTTGGCAGTGTCCTTTTGCAGTCTGGGCTTGAGGTCACTTAATATATCCATTAGTGATGACATTCAAACATTTTGCCCGCCAGGGTTGACATCTAGAGAGAGTTGCTTCTCTCCCGAATCTGTCATTGCGTGAGTCTCATCAATACCCGTAGGTGCTGATTCACTCAGATCGAGTACAGTTAGCTCAACTTTTACTTGTTCTGTGGCCGGCCGGTACCGTTCGGCCTTCATGGCCTCTTCGGGAGGAGTTTTTTTGTATGGAAACAATGCTAGGAGATTACACCACCATTTCGTGTCCGCAGTGCATCCACATCGAGTACATATCAGCACTGAAAACTTCCATACTAGTCAGTCGCCGCTATATTCTGGCCATTTTACTAATACCCACTACTTCATCTTGTCAAGTAGAATCTACTGGGTCTTTGTCACTAACGGTCATTCTGTTCTGAGCTGGTGCAAGGGTGCTCACCAGTTGGAAAATAATTTGAGTGCTTAGCTTCCGAAGTGTTCTCCGCCTCGTCTGTCCCAGCTGCGCCGGCCGCCGCCGCCTCTGCTGGGTGAGCCGCTGCCCTGTTGAATGGAACTGCAAGACGCCATAGCCAGTGCATCTGCCGCAGGCTGTGTTCGGACCTCCCACCAATCTGAAACATTTTATTTCCTCCCTGTTACCAATTTTGTTTTATTTAGCATTTTAGGCTAATCAGACAGGTCACGAAAACCCACGACGGCCAGGAGAATTGTATGCTTACCTCCCCCCCCCCCCCCCCCGTCGGTACCCGCAGTTTAGTTTAGTTACGGAATTTAGTTGTAGACAGATCAGAATAAAACCTGCCATAATAGACAATTCTCTTATTAGTTATTCCTGACCTATTCATACAGCAAATGTGACGATTTTATTTATTCGCAAATTCTGAATCTAAATTGACTTCATGCTTTCCTATTTACTGGTGAAACCTGAAAATCTGTACTGAATCGGGACCCAAATTCGGACTTCCCGCTTATCGCGAGTGGTCACCTTAAACAGTCCGGCTATCCACGAGCGCTTCCAGGATCTACCCGAACCTCCATATCTCCCTTCTCCGTATCTCCAAATGTTTGCACACGCATTATGTGATTCCTGCAACAGGGAGGGATGTTCACTGTGGTCGTCGTTCGCCTCCTCGAGGCGTGTAATTTTTATCGCATTACTCTACAATGTCTGTGTTTACAATTCAAATTATACGATGTTTCTTCAGAAATGCATTCATATCTGAAGGAACAGGCCCTGCTGACGATCTACAGGTGCTCCTTAAATGTGACGAAATTTTATTTGGGAATATGGGCTCTAAATTGACTTCGGCTGTGGTGTTTACTGGTGACACATGAAAATCTGTGCCGGACTGGGATTCCAACACAGATTTCTCGCTTATCGCAAGAATTCGCCGTAACCACATGCATGTGTTTTTGAAGGAACATTGTACGATGAGACTCGAAAACACAGATATTGTACAATAAAATAATAAGTATTACATGCCTCGACAGGTTAAATGTCCCTCCCTGTTGCGGGAATCGCATATTGTTTGTGTGCGAACATTAAGAGATGTGGACAAGGGTGTATCATGCAGCTTTCGCTCGGTACGGGTAGCAGAAACGGATAAGGCGGCCGCTCGCGATAAGGGGGAAGTTCGGGTTCGAGTCCCGGTCCAGCATAGATTTTCACGTGCCACCAATAAATAGCACAGCTGAAATCAATTTGGATTCGCAATTCACGAATTAAATTTCGTCAGCAGCTGTAAATCGTCAGCAGTGTCTGTTTTTTGCATGCATGCATGTCTGAAGGAACTTTGTATAATGTGAATTGTAAACACAGAGACTGTACTATACAGTAGATATTCATACATCTGTTTACACTGAGAGAAAATAAAAGAAAAAATCTCATTCCTGTAGTGTACAAGGCGTAGTGTGCAAGGAGCATTCAATAAATATTGCAACACTTCTTTTTCTTGGTCACTTTCTGTTGAAGAAATGCGGTACTTGTTGTGGGACACCGTCGATTATTCCCACTTCGGTCCTTGTAGTTCCACGAAGTTCTCACAGGTGGCGGCGCTTACATAGCCTTCAAAATGGTGTCTGTAACTGAGGTGCGTTCCAAGCAGAGAGCTCTCATTGAATTTCTTTTGGCGGAAAACCAGATGATTGCAGATATTCATAGGCGCTTGCAGAATGTTTACGGAGACCTGGCAGTGAACAAAATCAAGGTGAGCCGTTGCGCGAGGCTCTGTCATCATCGCAACAAGGTCGCACAAACCTGTGCGATCTCTCGCATCCCGGCCTGCCACACACAGGTGTGACTCGTGCAATGTTGGACCGTGTGGACACCGGTTGGGGTACTCAAAGGTGTGCGCCCGCTATGTTTCTCGCCGCCTCACAGAGCACCATAACCGCCCGTTGTTGTTGTTGTGGTCTTCAGTCCTGAGACTGGTTTGATGCAGCTCTCCATGCTACTCTATCCTGTGCAAGCTTCTTCATCTCCCAGTACCTACTGCAACCTACATCTTTCTGAATCTGCTTAGTGTATTCGTCTCTTGGTCTCCCCCTACGATTTTTACCCTCCACGCTGCCCTCCAATACTAAATTGGTGATCCCTTGATGCCTCAGAACATGTCCTACCAACCGATCCCTTCTTCTGGTCAAGTTGTGCCACAAACTTCTCTTCTCCCCAATCCTATTCAATACTTCCTCATTAGTTATGTGATCTACCCATCTAATCTTCAGCATTCTTCTGTAGCACCACATTTCGAAAGCTTCTATTCTCTTCTTGTCCAAACTATTTACCGTCCATGTTTCGCTTCCATACATGGCTACACTCCATACAAATACTTTCAGAAATGACTTCCTGACACTTAAATCTATACTCGATGTTAACAAATTTCTCTTCTTCAAAAACGCTTTCCTTGCCATTGCCAGTCTACATTTTATATCCTCTCTACTTCGACCATCATCAGTTATTTTGCTCCCCAAATAGCAAAGCTCCTTTACTACTTTAAGTGTCTCATTTCCTAATCTAATACCCTCAACATCACCCGACTTAATTCGACTACATTCCATTATCCTCGTTTTGCTTTTGTTGATGTTCATCTTATATCCTCCCTTCAAGACACTATCCACTCCGTTCAACTGCTCCTTGCTGTCTCTGACAGAATTACAATGTCATCGGCGAACCTCAACGTTTTTATTTCTTCTCCATGGATTTTAATACCTACTCCGAATTTTTCTTTTGTTTCCTTTACTGCTTGCTCAATATACAGATTGAATAGCATCGGGGAGAGGCTACAACCCTGTCTTACTCCCTTCCCAACCACTGCTTCTCTTTCATGCCCCTCGACTCTTTTAACTGCCATCTGGTTTCTATACAAATTGTAAATAGCCTTTCGCTCCCTGTATTTTACCCCTGCCACCTTTAGAATTTGAAAGAGAGTATTCCAGTCAACATTGTCAAAAGCTTTCTCTAAGTCTACAAATGCCAGGAACGTAGGTTTGCCTTTCCTTAATCTTTCTTCTAAGATAAGTCTTAAGGTCAGTAATCAGTACGGAATTGCTTGCTCGTTACGAGGCTGATCGTGACAACTTTTTGTCGAACATCGTTATAGGCGATGAATCATGGGTTCACCACGTTGAAGCGGAAACAAAATGGCAATCCATGGACTGCCGCCTCCCCACCTCTCCGAAGAAAAAGTTCAAACCCGCACCCTTAGCTCGTAAAGTAAAGTCGACGGTCTTCTGGGACTCTGAAGACGTTATTCTGTTTGATGTCGTCCCTCATGGTGCATCGATCAACTCTGAAGAATACTGTGCTAAAGTCAGGAAGTTGGAGAAAAGGCTTCAGCGTGAACGTCGCTATAAAAATGCAAACGAACTTTTCCTTCTGCACGCCACCGCAAGGCCTCACACATGTCTGCGCACCCTAGAGGAGCTCACACATTTCGTTGGATTGCCCTTCCTCATCCACGTTACAGCCCGGATTTCACACCTTCGGACGTCCATCTGTTTGGCCTACTGAAGGATGCACTCTGCAGGAAGCACAGGACCGGGCATCATGGGCAGGTTAATGATGCAGCAGAATGTAGGTTCCGACGGATAATGAGAATAGTAAACACAGACATTGTACAATAAAATAACAAGCGTTACATGCCCCGACAGGTTAAACGACGAGCACGATAAATGTCCCTCCCTCTTGCGGGAATTAACTCCCAGTAAGGTGGCGTAAGGCCATCACATTGAACGAAGATTATGTTGAAAAATACAGTTTTGTAGCCAAAAGAGAGGGGAATTATTTGGAATCCCGAATAAAAGTAACCTGCTTTCAGAAGAAAATGTGTTACATTACTTATTGAACGTCCCTTGTAATATACAGCAAACGACCTGGCACAATAAGCGGAGGACTAACAGAAGCCGGCCGGTGTGGCCGAGCGGTTCTAGGCGCTACAATCTGGAACCGCGCGACCTCTACGGTCGCAGGTTCGAATCCTGCCTCGGGCATGGATGTGTGTGATGTCCTTAGGTTAGTTAGATTTAAGTAGTTCTAAGTTCTAGGGGACTGATGACCTCAGAAGATGAATCCCATAGTGCTCAGAGCCATTTGAACCATTTGAACTAACAGAGAAGTCTGACTGACTTACAACAGGGAACTG
Organism: Schistocerca cancellata; assembly: GCF_023864275.1. Classification (NCBI taxonomy): domain Eukaryota; kingdom Metazoa; phylum Arthropoda; class Insecta; order Orthoptera; family Acrididae; genus Schistocerca; species Schistocerca cancellata. The sequence continues at coordinate 104,344,697 of NC_064632.1, forward strand.
TACATGGATGATGGGGATGTCCAGTCGCACACATGCAACCTGTCAATCTACATTGGAAATCTGATTAAGCTTTGCATCAACACGACAACGCTCGAGGAGGGTTTTGTACACCATAAAATAAGTAACAAGCTAATCTAGTAAAATTTTAATGTATTATTGAGGCCATATGTCCTTCACTTTTGTAGGTTTGCATTACTTACAACCATCAGGCATAGCTACATATAGCACATATCAAAATTCATGGAGCTGACACAGCTAAAAACTAGTTCCGACTAATAAGACACTTCCGCCTTTACCGGAATAATTACTTGCATACAAAATTAATAAAGTCCTACTGCCCTGCCGTGAGAGACTTAGTACTAAACATGTGCTCTTCAGACTGGGCAAGCATCCAGTCTTCATGTTCTGTGATGGGCTGTGTATGTTGTACACCTTACCGTCTACGTATGATTTCGCCATCCTTCTACCACTCTCCACAGGAAGGAAGCCTGTACGATAGGTAGTAGGGTGGCGGTAGGTGGGGGGGAGGAGCCTAGACCTGAGAGCATTTTTAATAGTTTGGAAGACGAATAGCAACTTTTAAGCAGTCACAAAAATGTTTCAGTTCCGACCCTGCTAAATACCTCCATACTACGACTTTTAAATCATTTTCGTGAAAGAAAAACATCTGACTACACTATAGTTTTTCCTTGCCTTGTGACCTACGGCAGCTCTCGGACCCCGTTTGCCCCCAGGTATGGGCGCTCTTGCTCCATAGATGCTCATGACGGTGGCATGCGAGCAGCTAGCCATACAGCTGCCGTTTACGAGATTCTCGCTCCCAGGCACCGAGCCATAAAAATCTTTCCTTTGCCAAAGTAATGTCTGTGTATTTCCCCTCTTACAACTCGGTTTATCGCTAGAATCGTTGTAGGGCAGGAAACTTTCCAAGTTGGGAAAATGTAGTACGGACAAAAAAAAAAAAAAGGCGAGTAAATATGGGGTCTAACATGCATCCCCTAAGAGCTGTAAGTACTTGTCATCCTGGATATTGTGAAACATATCTCCTTCCTTGCAAGCTCTTTGTTTTCCATATATTTGGATGAGAACGTATGGACCAAAACAAAAAAAAAATATCCAGCAAATATGGGTTCTAAAATGCATTCCTTAAGAGCTATGGGGATTTGTTCAGTAGACGAGACGTGTTTCACAATAGCGAAGATGAACAAGTGCTTAAGGTATGCACTTTAGAGCCGTTGTTTACGGGACCTTTTTTTCCTTGTCTTGATCTATATTATCGCCTCTGAAAGTTCCCTGCCTTAGAATGATTTTCCCTTATAACTTTCGACGTGGTCGTCCTGGAACAGCATCCCTTATCTCAAATTTATACATGTACCCTCCTTACCAAGTCATGTGCCCACAGTGCCACCAGATGGCATTCAGTGTTGCGGCTGATGGTGATAATTATATTTCGGTTCATCAGCGTATATGCTGTGCACTACATTGTTATGACAAGCTCTAAAGAGGAACGGCTAAACTTGTAACTAACAAGAAATTTGTTAATAAAATGTAGTAAGGGATTCTCAAGCTTCTGTTGCTTCTGTTAGTTGTATCAAATATTCAGGTATCTAGGACTGGGAAAGTGTTGTTGTGTGACAGTGTTATTTTTAAGACACAGTTTCACATACTAGACATAGGAATATACATAAACGTAATTATGAGTTTTTTTTATTTCGTGTGACTAGGGCCTCCCATCGGGTAGACCATTCGCCGGGTGCAAGTCTTTCGATTTGACGCCACTTCGGCGACTTGCCCGTCGATGGGGATGAAATGATGATGATTAGGACAACACAACACCCAGTCCCTGAGCGGACAAAATCTCCGACCCAGCCGGGAATCGAACCTGGGCCCTTAGGATTGACAGTCTGTCGCACTGACCACTCAGCTACCAGGGGCAGACATTATGGGGTTATGTAGGGATATACTAATTTGCATACTAGGCATTAGTGGATGAAAAAACCTACATAACATGATTATTTGGAAAATGGTTGCTAATATTTACAATATAAACTGAAGGTTACTGAACCCCTGACTAAAGAATATTTGAGGACACTAGTCAAAGATCATTAATCTATAAAATAAGGTTCAGTTATTGTTGCAATATAAACAGAGATTCTAAGTTTTACAGTTGTAAAGCTCTTTCTTAATTAGCCATTATGGAAGTATAATGAAAAGTAGTAAAGTTTATACATCGATTATAAATACAGTAGTAATAACTCACATAAATTACTTCAGTTTTACTTAAAAAATCCTATTACCTCTAAAAGCTCAAAGATATTTCATGGTTTTTTTCTGTAGAGTCCTAAAGATTTGTTCCCGTAGGCACCCTGTCTTATCTAAAGTATGTTATGCCTCACTAACTCTAGGCACTTCCCCAGAGAGACTGAAATATACCATTGTTAAATCCCTCTACAAAAAAGGTGGTAAGAGAGATGTCAATAACTATCGACCTGTTTCAGTACTCACATCATTTTCCAAAATTTTTGAGAGAGTAATGTATTCCCGAATGGGATTCCACCTGAGCAATAATAATGTTCTCAGCAAATCACAGTTTTGATTTCAGAAGAGTGGCTGTACTGAGAATGTCATTTACACATTCACTCGCCATATTTTACAAGCACTATTTTTTGTGACCTATCTGAGGCACTTGACCGTGTGAATCACAGCATTCTCTAAGATAAACTGAGGCCTTATGAAATGGATGGTACAGCCAACCAATTGATGATGTCACATCTAAGCAAAAGAATGCAGAAAGTTGCACTTAGAAATTCAATCAATGTAATCAGGGCAGATTCCTCTCACTGAGAAGAAATGAAGAATGAGATTACCAAATAGTAAATCATAGGTTAACCATTGTTAATTATTTATGTAAGCAATCTTCCTTCTAATACATAACAAACAGTAGTAATTCCTTTTGTGGATGGCACTAGTATTGTAATCAATCTAAGCATACACACAGTAGCAGAAGAGATGGTAGGAAATGTTCTTGAAATTGGTATCAACTGGTTTTCTGTGAATGGTATCACTCTCAATTTTAATAAGGCAGAACACATTCGGTTTTCCACATTTAGTGGTACTACATCAATGGTAAATGTAACATGTGGTGAGTAAATGATAAAAGGGATAGAAATTTCAGACTTAATCATTGTTAATGTTGATAAGTATTAAAAATGGAAAAAACATCTTTTTGGAACTCCTAAAACAATACAGTTCAGCTGCATTTGCACTTAGAATCATTGCAAATCTTGGCGAGAGACAAATCAGTAAGTTGACGTTTTGCATAGTTTCATTCAATAATGTTCTGGGGTAGCTTATCTTTAAGAAAGAAAGGCTTCATTACCCAAAAACGTGCTGTAAAAACGATATGTGACTCTCAGTCATGATTATCTCATAGACACCTGTTTAAGAAGTTGGGCATTCTGACTATTGCTTCACAGTATTTTTATTCCCTTATGAAGTTCATTGTAAAGGGACAAAGGAAAAAGTCATTAATTATGCTACATTGATGTTGTCTTTAGCACAAAAAGGGGTGAACAATGCTGCAACTAAAATTTTTGAACATTTGCCCAGTAACACAAAGGGCAATGTGAAATTTGAAAACAAATTGAAAAAAATTCTTCTTGACAAATCCTTCTGTTCTGCAGAAGAATTACTATTATTGTAATGTGTAAAAGATGGTGGGTAGGAATTATTAACTCACATCTATGTATTTAATAATAATAATTTAAACAACTTAGAAATATTCAGTATGTAGCCATATTTACAAATTAATTTACAGTGTGAATGTAAAATGGCTGTCTCCATATCACCACAATTTATTTTGCAAATGATCCATGGAATGTAAACCTTACTAACATAAAGGGTGGCTATAATTGAAGTGCAGTTACTCATCTAGGTCCTGTGTGGGCTACAATTATTGTATGGCAGCGAAACTTGGTAGATATTCTAATGCATTAATGTAGAACCAGTTTATGCTGAAAAAAATTAATTTCAATTTTGGCCACCAGGTATATATTTGGCACTGTTAACATAAGAAATACATATAAAAATGTCTCCATATGTAATGGATTAGGAATAGAACCTGGGCAGAAAAGTCAAACAAATGAGAAAGGCATCATGTTGATTTTATTATTCACCACTGCTTACACAATTTATTCAATATGAGCACCCAAGATGATGACAAGATGCTGTACAGTGCCAGATTAGCACCTAGTAGCCAAAATCGGAACTATTTTTTTTACAACATATATCAGTTCCACATTACTCCATTAGCATATCTACAAGTTCCATTGCCTTATGATAATTACGGCCCACTTTGGAACTCCGTGAGTAGCTACACTTTAATTATAGCCACCCAGTAGTTCTTAATGGTGCTTCCACACAGTTAATGTTGGCCATCATCGACAGATGCCAGAGCAGTACAGCTTTAGCTACAAGACTGCAAGAGAGTAAAAACATGTCACAGGAGTATTACTTAGTCCTTATAATTTGACATCAATGGAAACTTTTCACCAGTATTATGGATAGTAGTAGCACCTTAATAGATGAATTTCTGTGCTAGAAGATGTAATCAATAAAGTTAACAGTGAACAAGTTTTGTAGAAGCTCTCAGATGATTGTGCTCTTTCCACTATGGTAGAGTAAATGAAAATGTCAAGCAATATGTTTGCAACGAAAACAATACGTGTTTCAAAATGAACATGGGAGGAATTCGTAGAGTATCAGATCAAATGACGTGTATAATCTTTAACAACTGCATTCCAATGAAATCTGCCATGCCTCCAGTGTTGTGTCAAAGAAATGATGAATAACAATGGAAGCTAAAATATCATTTTACAGGAAAAGGAAACTTGCCGTTCTTGACAGAGAGGGGTTATTGCATGTAACTTTATTTTCAATCAAATGATATATGCAAGCTGTTCTAACTAGGAACACAAGGAAATACACAACCATAAAACAGGTATGTTTTATTGGGTCATGGAATGACAACAAGTTACACTGAATGTAGTTAGATGTATTGGATACAAGCGCTGGGCTGGTCGTGTAATACTACTGGAACTTGCCACATCCCAAAAAAGACGAGGGCAGCAGAGGGCTTGAAGGTGATTGGTGCCATGAAATTGTTTCTACAACCTATCCCAAGGGCAAACAGACCCGAAAACTCAGAGCATAAGGAATACAATGTGTGATAAGGCATTTTGTGTGACACCAGATGCACTGAATCCATAGTAGAAAAACCAAATGTAGCAAAGGCATCTAAACCGAAACAGTTTTCAGTACTTATAATGTTAATCACCAAGTACGTAACGGAATGAACAACTGACTTGTAAACTGTGTCTGCCATGGATTGGCCGAGAATAGGAATCTGCTGCTTGTTATAGCTTACCAACCTATGATCAATGCGGTGGGGACCAGGGCCCAGCATATACCTTTGAATTGAGTAGGGATGCGATGATTTTCGCATAATGACTGGTCCATCATCTTCACTTCAATGAAAAATTGTATCTGGCCTACAGACAATGGCGAACAAAACTATGAAACAGTATGAATATCGATGTCCATTGATTTCTGTAGTGCCGGCCGGGGTGGCCGAGCGGTTCTAGGCGCTACAGTCTGGAACCCCGTGACCGCTACGGTCACAGGTTCGAATCCTGCCTCGGGCATGGATGTGTGTGATGTCCTTAGGTTAGTTAGGTTTAAGTAGTTCTAAGTTCTAGGGGACTGATGACGTTAGAAGTTAAGTTTCATAGTGCTCAGAGCCATTTGAACCATTTGTTGATTCCTGTAGTGACTCTTGAGGGGTTGGAGATAGATGGACTGCCGCTATGTGGCCCTTTTTTTAACATTGATGGTAAGATAAGAAGCCTGCCACTTGTGGTAGGACGTTCACCCATGCCGTACAAAACACAAGGGACATAAAGGAAGTGGAGTTCACTGTTCCTGCTGCTGACGAAATATTTGTCTACAGTCACCAGGTTGGCTTGTTTGTACTGCAACTAATTCTTCTTTTCCCAGTGCTCTAGGTTCCGAGGACTGGGACTGCATACTATCAATAACGACATCACTCCAAGCCTCTAATTGGCTGCCTCCGACGTGGCAGATCTCGAACTACTCTGCAATATTCTTCCAACATACGGTCCTCAAATTGAATGGGACTTTGATGTACCTCCTTATTTGACGTTGATTGAATGACTGCATCCCAGACCATGACGTCTGTATATGACTCCTGAGATAAACCAACACTTAAGGCTGAGGTTGTGAAGCTAGGGAGCCCAAGTGCGATACGATTGCTGCAGCTGTTTGCGACATTGGTGGAATCGAACAAGGACAGCGACCACACGCGTGTGCTTACCATGATAGGAGGGCAGTGAACGACACATATTGTCAGTAGAAACTGACACTTTTCTTACAGGCGAGCTAACTGGCACAGTAAGTGATACACACGAGGGCTATCCACAACAAGAAGAGCCTTACAGACCGCTTTGTCGACCACTCAGAACGCCACGAAATGTTGGCGAAGCCCCTTCTCGTAAGTGTCCCAGTCTTCCATCGACTCATCTGTGGGGGAGGGGGGGAGGGGGGGAAGGCGGCAGGTGAACAACCATTGCTTTAGCTTCGGTCAATGTAGCCAATAACCCTTCAACATGACCTTATTCATCTGTTGTTGTTGCAGGAGTGACTGGAGTAGAGCCTCCATGGAAGATCTGAATGGCAAAAAACCACAGGATTGTCACCATCTTTAGAACAGGAAGTACTCATTGCTCTAAAATGTGCTATAAGAATAACGATCATTTTGCAAACATCTGTTTAAGGAATTGGGTATTTTGACTACTGCTTAACAGTATATTTATTTCTCCATGAAACATGTTGTACATAATCCACTGTAGTTGAAAGGAACAATGATGTGTATTATTGCAATACCAGAGGAAAAAATGACTTTCCGTACTCCACATAAAGGTTGTCTTTAGTACAAAAAGGGGTGCACAATATTGCAACTAAAATTCTTAATCACTTAACCAGAGATATAAGAAGTATGACGGATGCAAAGTAAAATTTGAAAACAAACAGAAAAAGTTTCTCCTGGACAATTCCTTCTATTGTGTAGAAGAATTTATGTTATTGTAATGTGGAAAATATAGTGAATAGGAATTACTAACTAAGATCTGTATGTTAAAAAAGTACTTATAAATGTAAAAGTACTTAAAAATGTTCAGCATGTAGGAATAATTAAAAATTAATTTCTGATATGAATGTAAAATGACTCATTTCACGTCACTACGATTTTTCATGCAAATGATCTGTGGAACTAACTAACTAAAACGAAGAAAAAGACTGATGTTTCTTAAATTATGTTTTATTCTGCAAATATTTGTACTAATCTGACTGCTTGAAGCTAATTCTCGAGTATTTTCAATAAATCTTGATTTCAAGTTGTAAATCACATCCATAGCATTCCGAAACCTAAGTGCCAGGCTACAGCCACAGCCGACTTCACACAAGCAGGATTCATGAGAAGCATTAGTGCTGTAAAGATGGCCTGCAACTAGTGCGTGGTATTAAGGAAAACATAAATCGTAAATATTTTCACTTCGATTGTTGTGAGACATGCAATGTCTGCTAAACAGTTTCGTTCAGTCGCGATGAGAACTATACCATGGTATTCTGGTTCTCAACAGATATAGACACCACACAGGGCAATTCTGTGGAAAGGCTGGATAATTTCCAAGAGATTCGTTGCCTATGAAAAGTACGAGTATTTGGAAGAAGAGGGCACAACAGCAAGTGATATATTAAAATGTTTGCGAAGAAATGAGCAGAAGTATCCCTGAGATAAAAAAAAAATTATGTGCAAGTACAATTCCAAGAATTTTTTCCAAATCCTTTTAAATCTGCGTCTGGAAAAGATCGAAATGAAGGATGACTGAAGCGAGAAGATGAACTTTGTGAGAGAAACAAAGAGTGACTTCCAGAAATTGTGGTTAAAACTACACAAACCTTTGAAAAATGTAGTTAGGACTACAGAAAGAATCAAGTGGGACCATATTGTGATAAACGACTCATAATTTTTCTACGAGTTATCACTGAAAGAAATTCTAAAAATTTCAAACTAGTGCAAAGATTGACACTTATAAATTTATTGCGTCCTTACGCATTTCAGCCGAAAACAAAACAAAGAAACCTATATCCAAGTAATTTCACAAATTTTGATACTGAAGGCGAAAAGGGACCTTTTGTTGGAGAAGTAAAATTTTCGGTACAAGCAAAAACGCTCGATAATCTCTAAAACTACTATTTTCTTTTTTTTTTGCATATTTTGCAGACGATCGTACTGATTTTAAAGTTGCTTGAATCCAACAGGAGTCAATAATATCATTAAAAGCAATCAGTGACAATGTTTTGAAAAATCATCCCCTTGTCGTTATGGGGAAATAAAATTGGCCCAGCAACAGGACCTTTTTCTAAATCTCGCAGCTGTGTAGGCAATAATTAAAAAAATAGTATCTCCTCAGTTTTATAGATGTTTTAAGGAGCTCTGAGTAGGTTTGTATAAAAGAAGAACTTATTTGAACATAACAATGACAAACAAAACTAGTGGTCCCTTTTTAAATGAGTTATAAATGCATAAATATGTTAGCACTTTGCAACTGGCAATCCTAAAACGCCAGCCGACAGCTGACGTTACTGTAGGAACAAAAACATTCACCTACAGAACATCTTAACTCTACTGCTGCTGTTAGAAAACACTGTAAAAGGTGAAATTGCTGCAAATATATACGATTGGCTAAATGTCTTGAAAAACAGCAACGCTAGCAAAGTATCACACATAACTAAATACTCCCACTTTCAGTTCATCGTCAGCTGAAAAGGTAGTGTACACTGTAAAATGGACATTAATGGAAATGAATTTTGTGAACCAGATCTTCCCGAAGAAAATGGACCCTTTGGGTTTCACGGTGTTATGATTCCAGCAGGGATGACAAGACAACGGAAAGATTATCTTTTTAAAAACATTAGGACCTATTCAAAAAAGGAATAAAAAGACATTCTTTGTCCTGAAATAGAACAGAACGCGGACCAGGACCGCAACCTCAGGTTAGTGACAATGAGGATACTGAGGAAGAAGCTGACCAACCAAATATTCCAGAGCCAAAGAAAAAAGACGAATGCACTGTTTGTGGCGAATACACTGTTTGTGAACGACCTGGAACCCATTCAGACACAAATATTTTAGCAACAGAAAATCAAATCCTTTGACTACTTACTAATCTATTTTTGGGTGTTTTGTGGATTCATGTACGATATTGCAGTGCCTGTGTTATTCTGAATTACGATGCAATGTTCCTTCAGATATACATGCATGTCTGAAAGAACAGACACTGCGGCGACTACAGTAATTATGAAATATATGGCATGTATTTCCAGTTGCGAATATGAACAACCATCAACCGTATAATGGAGTGACGACAATGTAAACTTGGGTCGAACTGGGTCTTTAACATGGATTACCTGCTTATCGCGACTGCTCTGGTTTATAGCAGCCACTTGATCATTTTCGGGCATCAGTATTGCTCGTTCACAAACCCGAGAATACTCGCGACGTGTTTATTATGATACGTGTCCGTAAACGAAATGAGATAGTATCTCCACCGAAGCAACAATTAGACAAAGACTCTCTGGCAGAAGCACTGACCCATTCGATTCGGGCAATATGCCCCCGCTGATTTTTAATAAAACGTTCGAGATTTCTTGCGCACTCACATCATCTGCTCTAGTTCCTCGAGTTATAACGGATAGAGTCTAGCGGAAATCACCACAGAATAAAACAGTGACGCCCCCATGATGCAATCGTTTCGCCAGATGTCTTGCAAAGTGCGATTGACTGCTTGCACGGCTTTTTGTGTGACATGGTGCATTCGTCTCGAACGATTAGGCTGCACTCTGCAAGGATCTTCGCCTTGTCGCTGCTTCGGTATACTGCACATACTGAGATTTCATTTATGTCTAGATCCGAAGGTATCTTGAATATGGCGTGCACAGCTTTCTCTCGAGGGAGTAAGGTAGTAGCAATCCCAGAAGATGCAACAGCTAATGTTATCTTCCCTGGCCTTCTTGTTTCAACCAGTAGTAATTAAGTCAAAAATGTTGTGCCTATACCATCAGGGGCGTCAAGGACAAAAGGTTTCATCCTGCTATTGATTAACACTCCATAATACTTTGTCATACACTGACATTTGCTGATCCCCACCACTGTGGTAGAACTATAATTTGTCCGTCAGAGCTTCCCTGCGGTTCTAGGAGACCGTTATAGCTCGTAGAATTACCACCAATGGAAATAACATCTTGAAGCGAGCAAAGGCAACAATCGACAACTCTCTCGTCGGATTCTGCTGCACTATTTTTATAAACGCACCTAACCGCAAAAAGAAAATCTAATTGAGGTTGTTGATATTCCTCACACAACTTCACAGGATGGGAAAGTCTGCAGAACACGATCATAAGTGCAAACAAACGGCACAATCGACTGGGACATCCATTGATTATGGGGCCTTAAAGGTTCTTCATCGCAGTTTCTTGTGCAGTTTCTTGAGACATGCGCTCACATCATCTGCTCTAGTTCCTCGAGTTATAACGGATAGAGTCTAGCGGAAATCACAACAAAACAAAACAGTGACGCCTCCATGATGCGATAGTTTCGCAGGATGTCTTGCATAGACATCACAGGATGGGAAAGTCTGCAGAACACGATCATAACTGCAAATAAATGGCGCAGTCGACTGGGACTTCCACTGATTATGGGGTCTTCGAGCTCTTCGTCGCAATTTCGGTCGTCATCTGGCAGATGCAGCGCACTGCAAGCTGCATAAAACGTTCAACGTTCAATACCATATGTGGCTACACGGACTGTGTGCAGTTAAGCCCGCAAGTAATAGCATTCACTATTACTTGGATGGACAGTGTACACCCCACCTAATGCGGGGTCCTGATAAACGCCTGGAAAACTTTCCAGTGGTTGACCGCGTTGGCTTCTGCTGTAAACGGCCATTTTCATAAATGTAGTTGGATGGCACATCGTTGTACATAAGAATTTGAGCCAAACTATCTTCCCAACAGTCACTGGAATAAGCTAAGAGTGTGGTACGAAGAGGATTATCTAAACATTCCTGCACATTTTCAGGATTGAAACCGACTCGCTGGCCGTTTTCAAAAGAACAACTAAGTATATAACGGTATGGTGCCATTCGCGAATTGGAAAACCCAGTATCAGCCACACTATTTCCGATGAACTAATATAGCAACCCGACGGATTTTTGGTCACCCCGTCACGATCAGCAGTGTCAAAACCAAACGTTGCATGGTCACTTCCTTCACTCAGTATTTGCAAATAAATTTGATCGACTCTACTCTAGCGCAGTATTCGACGTTCAGGTGAGCTTCAAACGCACATGAAAATACTGGTGAATGCTGTACTACCCACCGATCGTCTATCGCAACACACTCACAGCACATATTTTCAGCTGTGAAACCGCCGTCTTCAGGTTCCCGGCGGCGATACGAGGGATACCCTTTTTCACCAGTAACATTTTCACGAGAAAAAGTTTCGTTAACGACGTTCTTCGGAAACCTCTTCATGCAACGGTCTTCTTCAGGCAAGGTGGACTGTTATTTAATGAGCCACATGGACCATGCATCATGTTGGTATTGATAATCTTATGCAGAATGAGGTCTGTGTTGGGATTGGGTATTTCAGTGCTAATGACTCGATCAATGTTGTTGGGCCCGATCTATATGTATTCCACTCTGTGGAATACATATAGCACTAGACTGCTCCAAATATCTTTTCTTGTCTAAGAAGGTGTATCAGCGTTTCTGTTTTAATTGAAATATTTCAGGAATCAAGTCGTGCCTATCGCGGGATGGCTGGCTGGCAAGCAAGTTGTTCTCTGTTTTCGGGCACTTTGGACTGATGGTCATAATAATAAACAAATCTGCGCCGCCATATTTTCTAGCATAACAAAGTGCATTCTGAGTATGCTCTGCCATATACCTGGGACCACCAGTAAATATGGAAGGGAGAATCACCATCCCACCCAAGTTTTCAGCATCAGAATCGTGCTGTAATGTGTCTCTAAGGTCGATGAAATTTTTCACATGTAATTGTCTGTGATGAGCACTAACCGTGATGCATACTAACCGTTCAGGTTCAGTTTTTGCATATACCTCTACTAAAAATTGATTAAAAAGGCTTCTAAACCAGTGTAAGTCGATATGTTTATTCTCACGTATCTGGTTAAAAAAACTGTATAAAAGCCTTGCAGAAGTTTTTTTTTTTTGTTAAAATTCGGATCACCCGTGCGAGGATGAGTATTATACCTGGCAAAGTTAGCCATTTTCACCTCGACAAAACATTAAAGGATACTGGAAAGAATCATTGCGATGGGTTTCATTGATTATCTGAAGACGATCATCATGAATACATAACACAATGTATTTCTTATTATATTCCTGGTCGATCAACAGGAGAGCGACTTCGTTTGTTGTTGGTGGATTATAGCGACCCAGGTGAGATCCTCTTGGTCTTCTTTCAGCTGTAATTACAAACTTGTTGTTGTAGGCCCTTAAGTTCTCCAAAAAGTATTCGACAGCGGATGTTCTCCATTTAATTACTCTTTCAATGGTTCTGATGAGCGAACTTTGCCAGAAGAACAACGCATTCCCTTGGGTACTCCACGCCACTTCAAAGCTCGGAAAGGCGTGCATATTTCGTTCATTGAGCCAAATAATAAGCGCCATATTTTATTGCTGAATCATAGTCAAAGCCAGTTTCTTTTTCTCTTTCTAGCCACGGCACCTCCTCAGGATCGTATACCGTCGACTCGTCATCTCACTGACTGACAGCCTTAGGATGGCATGGCACAGCCAGTCTTTCTCTAACTGCATCATTATGATCTCACTGGATTGTGTATTCTGCACTTCCTGTAAACAACTCCTTTCTTGTTCCAAGTGATGGACAGTTGCTTCCTGTCAATCATGGTAGCGGATCTGAGCATCAGATAAATCATGCTACTCATCTGCCTCCAAAAGCCATGAATTTTCTCTGCGATTATGCTCAGCAGACAAACGGAGCTCTTGCTGCTATTCTGTCTCCAAGAGCCGAGAAATATGACGGCCACAATCAGCAGATGATGCTTCTCTTTCCCAGTGCTTTTCAATAGAACGTGAGATTTCGTGGCGGCTGCAGTGATCGACCAAATGCAGTTCCTGTTCGGAATTCGTCTCCATAGATCGGGAAATCTCGTGGTGCCTACGATCAGAGAATAACGAATCTCGCGTTCGTTCTGAGCTAACGCACTTCGGGCTGCAGTATGACGAGATCAGCCTGCACTCAAGAGACGTTCACGTTCCACATAAATCTCTACAGACTGCGAAACAGTCTTTCGGCGTCTGTTAGCATTCAAACGTGATTCGCGTTCACAAGAAGTCTCTTGAGATCGATACAACGCATTTCTAGAACGCTGCGATGCTCAATGCTCTTCACACTCCGGTTCAATTTCTCTTAATCTTCTCAGTCGCGCTCGTTTGGCTTGAGCAGAAGCAGAAGAAAGGTTAGGCCATTTTTGGGAAACCATTATTGCTGTTCAGCAAACTTATTAACGATAATAGTTACACCAATTGAAGAATAAACTCAAGACTGAAAGAAGCTGAAAAAAGACACTAATTCGAAAACGCAACACTTGCATCGCTTCACTTATATCGGTAAGACACCATGAAAACTTCTGAAGAAATGCACAAACATAATTTTTAGTGTCAATTCGATAAACTTATCAACGATAATAGATTTTCTGAGTCAACTCGACAAACTTATCAACGATAATAGTAGTGTCAACTCAACAAACTTATCACTGATAACAATTACAGGAATTCGAGAATGAATTGAAGAATGCATATGGGTAACGGGATTAAACTGTTAACATAATAATTATGATAATAAAAGGTTTCAAAATACTACTTTTTATGGATTCTATCATTTATATCTTGGTTTGGGTACTTTAATTTTTAATTTTTTTCTTCCAATATAATGAAATGATCGTTGCACATAACTGAGTTGATCCACATTTAAAAAATGGCAGTTTTACTCATTTTTCATGTACAGCTCGCATTTGACCAAACATTTGATTATGGCAAAATATTTTCATAAAAAAGCACCTAAGACAGTTTCCCTGTATCTCCTATTGATTCTGATTTTCCCATACTGACCCAAAACCACTAAGTATGTATAGAAAATTCGGCTTGTAGGTGGCTTATCAATATGGAACATGCACCAGATTTTTACGTTAGACCTCTAACAACACAGCTGTGACAACTGTATCTTACTTTGTGCAGTAGTTTATGCATGATGTGCATGCGAACATATGGCCAGACAGACAGACAGATAAACAAACAAAAATTCCAAAAATAATTGTTTTTACTTCTATTGCTGTTATAAAGACTCCTCATATTAAATTTCCTTAAATATCTCCTATGTACGGAAATCAGCATGTTACAGTTCTGTTATATGTATAGCTATGTGATTCTAGTTTTTAATCTGTTGGTTTTGATGAGCAAGAAAGTATAGTAAAGTATAATATTGACAAATTCAGACAACAATATGAAAAATCCTTATCCTGCCGCAAAACTTTTAAAAACGTTACTTAGAGAGAAGTTGTGTTCACATGGGGCATTTTTTGCCAACTTTTCTAATCTCTAAGAATTCGCTTTGGGTAGTTGCTTCTGGATATACTGTCATGCAATGAATCTACCAAAATAGCTCATTAGAAATTCGTTGTTTGTTGAACCAGATATCTTTTTACGTCTTACCATTTATATTGATGAAACTGATTATGAAATCCCTATGAATTAAGTGACTGTGTAATAACATTACAAACCAGTCATTTGTTTAAATTCCATATTGGGCTATTTAAATGGGAATAGTATTACTGTTTCTTTCATGAGCACATGTGTTAATCATAACATTGCACTTTTCTACATGCATATTCTGCCATGTACTTGATATCTGCAGAATGTTCTGTTTTCACATTTAGTAATTTTCGACAGTTGTAAAAACTGCATTTGTTACTATGTATATGGGAATGTATCAGTGATTCGTTGATATACATGCATTAAATGTATAGAACGATGTGTTAGAGAGTAAAACAGCTCTGTTTGTGATGTGCTATGTGACATCCATTCTGAAAGTCCTGCGATCTATTTCACAGCTGCGTGATCTTGAAGGCACAAGTTTATGTAGAGTAGACTAAGTTACAACCAATTAAAACTGCAAGTAATTGACAGTGGGGTAAAGGCCAAATCACATGGCTGTCGCACACACCACGCCACATATGCAACTGCCATTTCAGTGTCTATTCACACTGTCCATCATGTCATGTCATGTCATGTCAGTTCACTTATGCCAGTACCGAACAGTGAAAGTGACAGTAAGAAAAGTTGGAGTATGGCATCAGAACTGAGAAACTGAAAGCCCATCCAAATGCAACAATCTGCATAGATATCCATGTAAAAGTTTGTGCATGAAATGTATCGCTGCAAATACAGTGTGTTCACATGAAACAAGCTCCGTTATACTGTTCACCCACCATCTGTCGGTGTAGAAAATAAATTTCACTGGCAAGCAACCACACTCTTGTACCTCAAAGTTTATTTCATTTATTCAGAAATGGAGGGAATTCTATTATGGTCTGTGTTTGCAACTCTTGTTGAAAAAAAATATAAATGTGAAAGAAACAGAAAGACTAACCAAAATGGCCCATACAGTGTCTGCTTAAGCAATGACAGTTTTCATACAGAAATTTATTTCACAGGACGCAGGTTGAACCTCTTGACTGGTGTAACTATTTGCAGATGGATTTGGAAACATATAAATATCTTTTGACACTAATAACTCTACTATAACGAGGAAAAACACTTGTATACACACAGAAATTTCTCTACATGAGCAGCTGATGGCAACATTAAAATTCCTGGCAACAGGAAGGAACTAAAAGAATCTAGAATTTTCTACTGCAGTTTCGAAACAAGAAAGAAATCATACATAACACTTGCAAAGGTATTTACACTCTCCTGAAGGATAAGTTCGTGAAGGCAAGTAAATACTCTACTGGCACCTCAGTTCTAACAGGTTACCTACAGTAAATATTTTTACAGTTTTAGACATGTTTGAAATGCAGTATATGGCCAGTCCTACTTTTTTGGCCGCCCAACCACATATGATCATGGTGTAGGACAAAACTGAGTTAAAGTATCTGCCAGCACAGATCAAATAAATTTCTTTGCTTAAACCTTTGCAGTAACTAGTCTGAACCAAATTTATATTTTTATTGCCGCTTCTCTGTTTGCTGTAGGGACAAACGCTCGTAATTTTTCTATTAAAAAAGTACAAACCACTGCCTTCATATCTCTATTACTGTATTCACCACTCTAAATTTTCTGTTAACACCTCTTACTCCCACACATTTCGATAAATGCGGCAAGGAAAGCACTTATGTGTATCTGCCACTTTAAAATTCACTTTTCAGTATGCACTCATATACGAGAATCACAAGAATGAATAAACAGCTAACTCAAACACGTTTTGCGCGTCAGATTTGCGGCTATCTCCTGTCTAGCTTGTCTACGCAGATGTGATTTGAACCCACTGATTTGAAAAATTTCGCTCAAACCTCCAACTCCAACGACCAGATTTGCGCATATCTCATATCTGTGCAGATCTGCTGTTCATTCACAATAATCTGTCTGTGCGGATGTGATGCGCACAGACATTTGAGCAGATAGATTGTTACTTGTGGGTGGGCCTTAACAGCAATAAAGTTTATTAACGCATTTCTTTGCAATGTCGTGTACATACAATGCGAAGTTTAATTCCACCAAATGCTATCACAGTGAACTTATTATACAGAAGTCATTATGCGTGTGCCAAAAAGCATTCGCAAGTTCTCTTTCTATGTTCTGCATATTCACATTTAATTTAATACCTCGTAAAAACAATAAATTGCTGAAAACTTTGTGTTGCATGTACACAAGAGTGGGAACACATGGGTTATTGGCAAAACCAAACTTCATACCGTCTGATCTCGATCAGGTTTGTGTGCTGAGGAGTGAAACAACATTTCAAAACATCATTTTTTTCTAGCTTAATACATAAATACAAACAGCTTAAACGATATTTATAAGGGAACAAATAGTGCCTGTTTATCTTATCCATTACGTTTCTTTATTAAGTAACCAATAATATCATAACAATTGTACTTTTCTCCTTCATTAGAGGGGAGTTTTTCTCTTAAAATATTATTTTTAAAAATTACTTCATCAGCTTCTATTCTTATTTATATGTAGTGTAGGTGTCAGCTCTGTTCTGCTATTGTAAAACCTAAACAATTTTTGTTCTTACATATATCTGACTTCACTTTACGAAGAAAGCTCGATGAAAAATATAACCAGTCGCTATTGAACATTTGCAGTTTGCCACAAACGCGAAGGACAAAAAAAATATTAGATAAAGAAGATACAAAAGAACAAAATAAACTATTATAAACACACCGTCAAAACTTTGTACCGGAGAAACCTTGAAGTTACGTGACGTGATGGCAGCGTATATGAATGCATTTGAAACGCATTGTGGGATATTTTCACGTGGCATGACGACCAGTACGAATTTGCCAGAAGGGCAGTGATGACACAAAGCTAAAACTATTTAAAATTTTAGCGTTTGGCAAAAAGTCGAACGACGCTACCAAAATCTGGGTGTTTCCACATCCAATTTCGGGGGTGCCAGTGGAGTGGCATCACCTCGATTGCGTGACGATCCGCGTATGCGCTAGTTTTCTAAAATCCTTGGTCTGCATGTGTGTACAAACTTTGGGTGATTATGTTTACGAGAAATCCTCGAAAAATGTAAACAAAAACACGTGCGAGAGGGATGTCATTCAGTTCAATGATGAGTGATGTTAGAACTTTTATAAATCCCATACAAACAAACTGTGCATAAACTGTAAGTGACTTTGCGTTGTGTTGTAACTGGAACGAATCTGTGAATTGCCTACTGCGTCATGTGTTCCATTTTCTGTGCTGCAGATCCCTATAGATTATTTACTATGTGCCAAACTCGTGAAAAATATTCATCGTTGTCCTCCTCCAAGAAACCTATTTTTACTCACGCCGTTTCTTAAAAATGTCTCCTAATACCTCAGTACTATTTTTATAGGCTATTATAGTACCATGAAATAAAGACCCCTTCACAACCATTTTCATTAGTTATCATAATACAGATATAGAATGACATAATTTTCTGTTTCCCTTTTTTAACTTATTTGTTTGGTTTTCACATTGGACTACGGGTTGATCCTCAAGAGTGTAGGGCTGTGCTGAAGCACGAAATCAGCAGATTCAGTATTTCCTAACTAATTATTTTGTTCCTTGTTGTGGTAACATCATCGTGTTTACTGATGAAGATTGTGTCTTTCTCCCCATAGTTCAGGGGATAGCGCATTGCTAAATCACGAATTGTGAATTGAAGGATCAGTGTTCCAAATTATAATCTCCGCACTTAACTTCCTACGTGATGTTGGATATATATTATTTTGTCAGCCATTGATGATGACATGTCAGTTGCCGAAAGATCTATTTGAGTAAATTCATGATCATCACTTGTACCAATGTCCTGAATTAAATTCCAGATCTCTTCACAGTGTTTTAGGGAACTTGGGTGTAAGGTGACTAGACAGTGATCTGCCCATTGTATGGAAGGGTTAAGCTTGTCACATTTTGTCCTCTCCCTTCCCTTCAACCCTAACAACACTAACATTACAATGTTCAAGACCCAACAATAATCCACACAACACTGGTGCATGATTCTTCATAACATGTTTGAGGAATGCTGCAGGATACCTTGTCCACTAGGACCTTGCATATGACAGCATACTGGATTGTATTAGTGGCTCCTAAAGCCCATTTCTAGAGTATTGCACTAACTTTGACTTGCATGTCATCTCCTCACTGTACACATATTAATTGTTCCAGTGTTGTTTTTATAGTGCACATTCATTAGTATGAACATTGCTGCAAGTAATTACTATAAAAATGAGTATACGGCATATTTTGGCCAGGAGTCTGCTTTTGGGGAGTTCAGCCACCTAGTGCAAGACTTTCTATTTGATGCCACTCTGGCGACGTGGATGTAGATGGCGTTGACAACACAATGCCCGGTCCCCAAGTGGAGAAAGTGTCTGACCCAGCCAGAAATCGAACCTGAGCCCCTCTCATGGCTTTCAGCCATGCTGACCACTCATTGATGGAGGTGGACTTACGTGTATCCCTACCCTCTAAGAGACTTTCAAACAATTAGTACATGCTTGAGACTTGTCGTTCTCACCAGCATGAATGTGGTAAAAATAGAAGAAAACTGAATAAAATCTTGTTTTATGTTGTGAATCGGCAAATATGAAATAGAATTTTTTGTGAACATGTATTTTTTTAAAAGTAGTTAGTGTGCATTGTTTTGCCAAAGACAAGTCACTGCATGGTTGTAACAATTTCCAGTGAATGGAAAGATGTTTTTATAGCTTGCCTTTGCTTACATTTGCAAAACTCACTTGCCTCTCACTTAGTAGACTAACTATCCATCAGAATTGTGGTTCTTTCCCATAACTTTGTCACAAAAAAAGCGGGTTGCAGGGCCTACTCAAAACAAGTGTTCATTCATGTGCCAGTTTAGTAGTGATCAGTCCTATATATCAAGCCACACAGTGAATACATGTTAGTTGGTGAATAACATATGTGGTTTGACATGATGCTCTACCTTGGTTTTTGTGGAATTCATCAGTGATAGGGCTGGAGTATGTGGCAGTGGGTTAGTGCTTGGTGTAGGTTTTACAGTGGGAACACTTACAGGGGTATAAATTGTGAGACATGGTAATTGCCTGTGAATGTTGTATAATTGGACAAAGGTGTTACAAAGGTTAGGTAGGAGATGGAAAGTGAGAAAGGGAGAGATTATCTCATTTCAGGGATTGGTTTAAGAAAGACATAGGTTTGGCAGTGTAACACATTGAGGCATTTGAGATCTGAGTAGTACTGGAAGACTAGGGAGTGCTTCTGAGTGTTTGGGTAATGGGAGCTGTGTTTGTCGGAATGTAAGAGGAGAATGCTAAAAGATAGAATTGTTTTTGGACATGATCTGTGGTATATTTGTGGGAGAGGAAAGCCTGGGAGAGGCTATTGTATGAGTCTTAAGAAATTTGATTTTGCGCCAGATATGTTGGCCATGGATGCCAAAGCTTTAGGAAAGTGGCTGTTATAATAGTGCGGAAGTGGTAAGAGCCATTGATGTGGATGTATGATTGTTTATCGGTTGGTTTTACATGGGTGAGAGTTTCAGTGAGATGTAGCTCAACACCACGGTAGCTTTGAAAAAACATTTTACTGTTAAATGTCACCCTTTATTACTGTGATAGCATGCAAGTGCAAGATAGCAGCTACCTCATTCTTGTCCAGAGTAGTGAATCAAGTTCACATTATGACTGCTACGACTACTTGCCGACTGGGGGAGGGGGGGGAGAGGGGAAAAAAAACACGGTTCCATGGAGTAGCTTGAAATGAGGGAAAGTAGAGCAGGAGAAGGATGAGGGTGACCACTCATCTAGAGTGGATAGTTATCTCTTGACATCCTATGACACACAAAATTCTTTTTTCTAAAGACTGCAGTTAAGTTTAAAGTGAAAAGAGATTGTGAAATTAAAATTTCCTGTTTTTTTCTTGGATTTATATCAGCAGCTTTTTGGCCATGTGGATGTACTTATTTAACGACAGTCTACTGTCAGGTTGTAGAGCTAATAGCTTTGGAGATGGTGTTGCTTGATGAAACTGAGGTGATTGTATGTTTTGTGGGAACTGAAGTGCATTTTTGAGCAGATAGTTGAGGTCGCCACCACTCCCCTTTTGACCATAATGCAGTATACTCTAGATCCCACAAACAGAAAAACTGTGCCCAGTAATTGGAAGAAAGCACAGATAACATTCATGTAATAGACGGGTTGCAGGACTGATCCACAAAACTAGCATCCAGTATTGTTGATAACCATCTGTTTTAGAATCTTTGAACATAGTCGAGCTAAAACAAAATGAAGTGACTCAAACAGAATTACCTCCAGCATGGATTCTAAACACATCTTTCTCACTAAAACCAACTCATGCTGTTCTCGCGTGACATGCAGGGAACCATGGATCATGGCAGTCAAGTAGATGCAGTATTTGCCTAAGTACCACACCAATGTTTATTATCAAAAGTACACGTGTATGGGCTGTCAAGCAAAGTTTGTGACTGGACTGCGGATTATTGTTAGGGAGGATACAACATGTTACCTTGGATGGAGATTTAGAAGTAACTTTAGGGGGATTTCATTGTCACAGGTGGAATAATTGCACTATGTTTTTCAACAGTCCTATGCTGATATAACATAAAGTATAAATAGAAATAAAGTAAAGATTGACTGGTTGCCATATAAATAATTGTTTAACCTTCCCTTTAAATCTGAATGTCAGAAGTTTACAAATTGAGCTGTTATTAATCTTTAATCTGTGATTTATGCACTTATTTTCTTTTGAAAATATTGAATTCACATGAGTAAAACAATTCTCTACATGGCATAATATCAATAAATATTAGATTAGTAATACTTACTTACAATAATTGCAATCATAGACTGTCATGGGTGGGACAAGGAATTGTCACGGGTGGGACTCATGTGAAGCACAATCTGTTTTTCTTTTTTACTATGTCTGTTAGCTATGAATCAGTAGGTAACATATATTTAGAGGGCACTTTAAGTTTTAATAACTTTGTAGAACATTTTTGTTGCCTATTAAAAATATAAATTTTGGTATAGTATTAGTTTACAGTTCTGAGTACTTAATTATTTCACTTGAAGAATGTACCACTTCGAAAATATATACACTTGACCTCTCACCCACTTTCGAAAATGTCTAAATTGCCAGGAAACTCATAATATAAGGTGTCCCTAACATGTTTGACATTTGGATTCGGGAGAATAGCAAGAACTTGTTCAAACTCTATGTGGGATATATCATCCTTGTCAGCTTTGAATACCTTTGCTGAGACCCAACAGATCGCATACACATAATCTGTATTTCCCCTTTGTCTTCTACATTTCTCTGTGCAATTGCAGCATATCTATATGTAGTAGATTTCTTTCTTGCAGTTTGGAACTCAACTAAAATAAAAGTTCCTGGCATGATTTGTTCCACATCTGGTTCTGAACTTGTAACATAGTGGAAATTGGGTGTCAATAGGACATCAGGATATGATTCCTCATCACTCATCTCAGAATCTGTGTAGATTAGTGAACATATGTTGGGTGAAAGTGGAAAAACCTCCACTTTCTCTAAATCTGATTTTAGGAAAGTTCTATCACATACTAGGTTACAGGTATTGTAATTGTTGAAGTAATGCTTGCTGCGAATATCTTTTATTTTTTTAACAGCTTTCCAGCGTCCATCCAGGAGGTCTCTGTTTTCATCAATATGATCTTTTGTCTGAAGAAGAGTTTATTCCAGAAACAGATGATTTGGCACAGTCTAAAAATTCCTGTGCATTGCTGATGATGACTGTTTTTTGCTTAACATTATTATCAACAGCCGTTTTTGTTACAGCTCCAATGCCATCCACTGCACCTTTCCCATGTAATGTTGCAAAGAAAAACCATTCTCCAGACACTCCAAAGTCTTGCATCATGTAGCAGAGGTTAGAAAAGGCGAATTTGTTCTTAAATTGACCTGCAC
This sequence comes from Schistocerca cancellata, assembly GCF_023864275.1. Classification (NCBI taxonomy): domain Eukaryota; kingdom Metazoa; phylum Arthropoda; class Insecta; order Orthoptera; family Acrididae; genus Schistocerca; species Schistocerca cancellata. The sequence goes on from NC_064632.1 coordinate 104,367,584, forward strand.
AACCAACAGAAAGAATTCGTATTGAGGTCAAATTAGGAAGCTCTTGTTTCAGCTTGCCTATTGTAATCTTCAAACATGCATAAACTGAGTACTTGTCATGGCACAGTTCATCGCTCACAATTGCAAATTACTGTAGCGCTGTTTTCATCCAAACACAAATAGTGACCACTGTAATCTATGTTTGACTCCAGTGGGCACTTTGTATCTCATCTTGTGCCAGTGCTACATAGTTTTCTGCAAAATCTATTTGCAATATCACTTCATCATCACTAACTGATGCTTTCACAGCCTTGAAATCTCCAGATTGCATCCTTTTGACAAAGAAGTGCTCCTTGAATGTTTTTAGTTGAGATTGAAGTTCAGAGAGAGCTTCAAAAAGTGTTCCACAGGTAGTAGTCTGTTTAGGGTGACACTCATGTTCGGTCCATTTTCTCCAAGATATTATGTCACACAAATCAAACTTTCCATCTATTAATGTGTGCAAATTCATGATGCATTTCTTGCACTGACTTGTCATGCATATTTCACTTTCTACATCACAGCAAACAAAATTCATAAGGTGAGTGTGAGTATCAGGGAAACTAGCTATTTTTTTGTGAATAGCTTCAGTGATGAAGTTAGCATGTTATCTGCACATGCATACATTATGAGGCATTTGAGATGTTAGAACAACATTTTTAGGCCACAACTCGTAGAATTTTGAAATCTTGATATCAATATTTGGATTGTCTTGCTTAAAAAGAAAAAATGCTTCCTTAACTGTCATATTCATGTGATGTTTCTGCAAGCTAACTCTTTTCATAGTTTCATGGCCTACAATAGACTTTACATCCTTTATACCAGGTGTCTGCCTGCTTATTTCATCATTTGTGAAAAATTTTTGTATTTTGAGCAGATAATCACCTGTAAGTTTATGAGACTTTTCTTCACTACTGGGAAAATCTGCTTTACTACCTTTTTAGGTAAGCTTTCACTTACAAGCTTTTGTATTACTGCTGATTTTTTTGAGGCACTTGAAGGAAGCACCTTCTTTACCCGAGAAACAGCTTTGCCAAGGGACTGAGGACATATATATGATCCTAACTGGGAAATACAGGTCTCAGACTGATCTTCAAATAATACGGATTTTAGTTTAATTCTGTACTTCCTATTTCTTTCAGCTTCCTTCTTTCGATATTCCAATAAAGATTTTTCACTGGAGGATACCTTCATCTTCATATTTTCTCTTCTTCTTTTGTCATGCTCTCTTTCTTTTTCTTTATGGACGTTGTACTTGCTGGTATCTTTCCTCAGTTTTTCTCGAAGTTTTCTCATACGCTCTGCTGATGTTGTTTTCCCCATTTTCTGAATAAATAGTAAGTTTTTATTTAGTGTAAACCATCAAAGCACTTGTTATATCAACCAATTTAACTTAACAATAACAAGAAGTGTTAAATGGTTTAGATTTGAGTAACATCCAAATACTGTCACGGGTGGGACACAATTTCTTTTGACATATTTATAAATGATCATTTACAACTTAGAAGGTGCCTTATGGTTCATTGGATGTTTTTATTTGTTTTATTACTTGTAACCTAAAATATATAGAATTACTGTAATTGCTGAGTTAGAAGGTAAACTTTTTCATGTTTTTTGTCATGGGTGGGACACTAAATACATAGTAGCTTTTGTGAATTAGCTGCATACTTAATAACTTACCTTTCTTTAAAAACTGAAGTTTGTCAGAAAGAGCAGATTCTGCTCTTGAAATTTAACAATTAAAACATCAACAATCGCTGCAACCCAAATGTAAACAGCTCCCAACACAAAAAGCAAACCTTTTGTTTTCCATCCTCATCTGTAGAATCGCCAACTTTGTTTAACTATATTTCCTCAGCTAATTATGTAATTTTTATAATTTTTTCAGGACAGTAAAATTCAACTTTTGTAGATTCGAAAAACTGTAACATTGTTAAATTTGGAATTTTTTCGAAAAATAAGCCCCAGGCTCAGTTTGGCATGGAATGACTCTTTAGTGTGGCACAGGGAGATTTGTTGGGACACTTGATTTTCATGTTTTATTTTAATGACATTATGGACAATATTAATAACAAGCTCAGAATTTTAACAAATGATGCAGATATGTGTAGTGAGTATGTACACAGATTGGCCACTTCCTTTAAATGTTCAGAAATGTAAAATTCTGCACTCAACAAAATTAAGAAAACACAGTCCCCTATGACTATAACATCAGTGAGGCACAGATGCATTTGATCAGTTCTGCAATTTGTAGGTGTAGGAAATGGAACAAACATATAGCCTAGTTCATAATTGACACCATTTCTCAGAAACAGTGATGTCACCTGTTGTAATGAATGAATGAACAATGTCTTGACACTATTTCTTTATTAATAAAAACCAGTTTTTATTTCATTCATTAGAATACATAGGATCAGTCATACATAGCGCTGCTTGCAAACCAGTTCAGTGATCGGATACTAGGAAAATTCCATCCACAAAGTAGATTGCTTGCAAAACACATGTACAATTCATCCATGATTATTACTGAAGTATGTGAGACCTGTACCAAGTAGAACTAACAGCTAAGCAATAATCCACTTTATGAGTTTAAAAAGATGAGTGATCACGTAGACTGTACACTATTTAAAAATAATAAGATAGTGGCTGTAGATAGAGAAGGTATGAGAATAGTACTCAGATGAAGTGATGGACAAAAAGATGGATGTAGAGTCGCAGTATGAACCTATGACTGAGGAAGTAGAAGTAAAGTTTATAATTTACTATAAATGTCTTTGTTGCTCAGTCAGAACAAAAATTAAATTTCTGTGTAAGACCTATTTCAGTTGCCTTATTGGGTTTTTAGGTAATCTGAAAACACAAAACAATAAAATGTTTTCTGTCTTTTCTTGCAATTAGCATGTAAAGTGATTGTAACTAATAATATAAGTGCACTGTAAATTCTTTATAAAATTGAGCTGTGCTTAACTGATTCAATTAATTTCTGTATAGACTTCCTTGGGCCTAATTTAAAAGGCTACTTTAGATATCGAGTATGTCGCGCAAATCTGCCACTAGAAAGTCTACATCTCTGTGGGAGAAATGTGAAGTTTGCCAGGCAGTTATATCTCAAAAGGATCATGCTACACATCTAAATGGATCATGCCCTCAGGCACCAGAAGCATGGAATCATTCTTACATTATGGATGGTGTTTTCTATAGCACACTGGAACAGTTGCCATCAGTAGGTAAGTTGCAATGAGAGTGAAAATATTCACTGTCACTTACTTTAATGGCGGTTGGTGGTGGAGTGTGTGGAGATCATATACCTTCTGCTTTACAGCTTACATAAATCAATAGGAAATTTGAGGTTTCCATGGGATCAACACTTGAGTTCTTCAAGTGTGATATTTGCGTTCATGTGTTGAGACTCTGGCATGATATTTGTGGGAAAATGCTACCTGAACCAATAATAAGTAAATGAATACTTTATCACATTGTGAAAAGGAAGCTGATGTTTGAAAATGTCCCAGTAATAAAAATTGCAGGCGTCGCTGCTCTCAGCGAATGTTGCCATTTTGTAATAAAAGCAAATTGTGTGTAATTTGTAATGTTTGAAAAGTTGAAATTTGGGGAAATATTGTGATGGGAAATTCATGTGGATGGGTTATTGCTTTTTATTGTAATTGTAATTTTTTTTACTACGGTATCCAATCTGGCCTGTAAATGTGCTTCATTAAAAACACACTAACATCTTTGCTTTTATTTTTGTATTTATTCATAAAAGCTAATGTATGTGCTGGATATTGCCTATAATTACCTGATGCCATTGTCCAGCTTTGTCAGTGGCAGATATGCTACTACAACCACTAGCATTTAACATCCTATACTGTTGGAGTCTGGTGATGACGGGAGGGAAAGATTCCTCGTATTCGTTGGTAAAAGGGGTAGAAGTGAGAGGATAAAGGGACAGGTAGCTTAGAATTCTCTGATCAATTGAGAAATATTAGCTTGATATGTATATACAATGTATGACATTTATTCAGAAGAGTTTATAATGAGATGAAGGGGCACCTTGCAATGCGATCCATTGCTGTTGTTGGAGACTAACATGCTCATTGGAAATTACTACAGTCATAAAATATTACTTGGTGACATCAGAGTCTTATTCTTCGTAGCACATATCTTGGAGACATAGTCAATGTCCAACAGCTTACCTCCACACCTTGCCACAGATGTTATTGCTTATTGGTGGATGGAGCTCTCAATAATTATAGTTGTGTAATTTCATATGTCAAAACAGAGTAGACTAGCATGTGAGCATGACCAGAGTCGGCCAACTCCCTGATCTACTGCAATACTTTAACAACCATTTATGTCTAATGACTGTCAGTTTGAGATAGATCCTCATTATGTATCCATTGAATGATACGAGCCCTCCCCTCTTAAGTGTGATGTGTATTTATGCACATAAAACCAGAAAAGTTTCTTGAATCTTCTAGAGAGTTAACCAAGTTCATCATATTGCTTTGCATACCTACTAGCTACTCAGTGTCTGCAACAGGTGGGGAAGTGGTTTCTTAAGTTCTTAATAAATCTAGATAGAAATGTAATATTTGCTAGGGATGTCATTTTATATTTAGTATGATACAGCAGGAATATAGAGAAAAGTGCAAGGAATGTACTATTGATTTTGCAGTTCACACATTGCTGAAAGAACAAATATCTATGAACAGTAAAGACAGAAATGCGTGCCCTCATCATGAAAATTGTGATTTAAACTTTCTATTATATCTTTGAATTCCTCTTGTTGAGTGATGGTATCAAACATTGCACAAAGTCATTCTTGATACTCAAAGAAGAAGATGATGATGAAGATGCTCTGAATGTATATGATTTTTTAAAAAAATAAATGAAGTGATAAGTGTGGTGTGTCTATAAAAATATATATATCATTCATACTACAGGAATTTTGTGTGAAAATCAGCTATGTTGGATGCATTTTGTTACAGAATCATTGAAAAATTTGCCCTCTCAGGAACGTGAGAAATTAGTACTTCTGTCACAGTCTGCTCTTCAGATTTGTGGTATGGTGATTGGTGATCCGGTCATTATCAGTTCAAAAGGGAATTCTGCTGTGAAAATTGCCTGGCCTACTTCAGAAAAGTCTGTAACATCAGTTTTAATGATAAAAGAAGGTATACAGAAAATTTTATTTTCTTCATATAATTTAAAACTACTTTATTTGTTAATTTAAGAGGTTGGAATAATATTTCCAGCAACAATCTTATTTTATGTGTACAATGAGAACTACACTGTAAAATGTATAACATTCTATTATTTGTTTCAAATACAGGGTGAACATTAATAAAATTGACTAACTGCAGGGATAGATTTCTGACTGGTAATGGAGGAAAAGAGTCCGATGACTTTGTGTCCGGAAACACATCATTGCTACAGTAGATGGTGCTGAGGAATAACATTTCCTCTGACCATGTGTTGTGGGTTCCTTGTGTGTTGCCGCTGTGGTTGAGTGGTTCCAGGTGCTTCAGTGCGGAACGAAATGGCTGCTATGGTCGCATGTTCGAATTCTGCCTCGGACATGGATGTGTGTGATGTCCTTATGTTAGTTAGGTTTAAGTAGTTCTAAGTCTAGGGGACTGATGACCTCAGATGTTCAGTCCCATAGTGCTTAGAGCCATTCGAACTAACCTTGTGTATTGCGGGCTGTGTGATTGACACAGCGTACAGTAAGCAGCAGAAAGGTCCTGCATTCATGACGGGAACAAGTCAAGAGGGTGTCTGTGTATGGCCAAGCAGATGGAAACGGATGAGTGGCAGCATGGCATACCAAAACAAGTACCCTCACAGACAACAACCCCATCACACAACATTTCAAGCTCTTTTTGAGTGTTTGTGTGATCTTGGGTCCTTTAAGACAGATGGATGTGCAGGGAGGCAGTGGACTGTGTGTACACCATATTTGGAGGACCAGGATCTACAGGATATTGAGATGAAGCCTACTGCAGGCTCTAGGCAAGTGACTCACCCACATGGTGTAAGCCAAAGTATGATTATTTGTATGCTGCATGACAACCACTACTATTCCTGTCACCTGAAATCCAAGGAGGCCACTTTGAACATCTGTTATGACATGGGTGCAATGCAGCTCTTTACTGTGTTCCATGATGATTTGTTGTCAGTGCACGCACATCGTCCATTTCTGGACACATGTTCATAGGACCTTTTATCCTCCAGTTACAATCAGGAATGCATCCTTGCAGTTTGTCGGTTTTATTGGTGTTCACCCTGCATAATCCATAATAGCATATTTCCAACCTATAGATAAATGAACATTGTAAGTTCTTCTACATTTCCTACCTCTCTTTGTATCTCATCATCTAAATGGTTCTATCTCTGGAAGTTATCACTATGCAATATGTTATTCCAAGGAATTTAGGCATATCTTCTCTAAATGGTGTAATGCTTTACATGTATCACTAATGATTTTCTTATTGATGGGATCTTAAACATTACTGAGGGTTCACATGTGTGCTTCTGTGCCTACAGTGATCCTCACTGGTTATTTCTCTTCGTTCGGTGAAGAAACAAAAAATCACATTGTGACAGATCTGTACTGTAATCTATAAAAGTGTTTGGAATCATAATTTCCCATGGAATAACTGTGCTGTCACCACCATGCAATGATCTACATTATTTTGGAGGAATATGACCCTGTACAGCTCCAAGTGGTTGCTCATCCTTTTGAAAGCTTCAAAAAGTGTGCTGCAGCCTCTTAGTCTCCAATTACTCTTCTACTTCCACTAAGTGCGACCCTGGCAATGTGTACTCTTATAGTGAATGATATGATTTTTCCCACACTCACTGCCCTTTATTGAATGGCCATCCTCCTTTGAGATGGAGATGCATGAGTGCTACTTTGGCATAAAATAACTTGATATGGATACTTTTTCTTATAAGGTATGATACTGAGTAGTGATGTAAGGTAAAGATAAGCTATCATCAACCTGAAAGTTGGTTTGAAAACAGAGTGCTTTGCTGGACACAGGCCTGTTGGAGATGGTATGTCCTTGTGTTTCTCTCACCTTTGAACTGAATTATTCAGCCAGTTATAAGGGGTCTCTGAACCACAATGCAGCTTGGCATCTTCCACGTTAACAAACATTACTAGATGTGAAAGAAGTGAGAAGTAACAGATAAAGAATCCTAAGAGTGATAAGCTTTTTGTTTTCACTTTCATGAAAAAAAAGTTAAGTATATTTACTATAGCATTGACTTTTGCTGGGCATTCGGATGTGCTATCATGTTTAAGAGAATATCCTTCATCTCTGAATGTATTGAACAATCAAAATATTATGAAGTCAGATGGAAAAGAATTGACAAATTCAGTCATTGAAGACACTGATTTGTATTCAAAATCTCTTGTTAAAAAAAAATACAGTGCACAGAAATGCCCAAATTTCATCTCCTTGACTGGTACCTGCTGCAAGCAATGTATAGTATTCTTGGTGTATTGTGACAGACATATTTTATGCACATGTTAAGATACTTCTGGGACATGCCACAAATGCAGAAATGTCCGTCTATGTAATTATTACTTAATATTTATAATAGAGGGAAACATTGCATGTGGGAAAAATATATCTAAAAACAAAGGTGATGTGACTTACCAAAAGAAAGCACTGGCAGGTCGATAGACACACAAACAAACACAAACATACACACAAAATTCTAGCTTTTGCAACCAACGGCTGCTTCGTCAGGAAAGAGGGAAGGAGAGGGAAAGACGAAAGGATGTGGGTTTTAAGGGAGAGGGTAAGGAGTCATTCCAATCCTGGGAGCGGAAAGACTTACCTTAGGGGAGGGGGGGAAAGGGACAGGTATACACTCGCACACACACACATATACATCCACACACATACAGACACAAGCACTGGCAGAATTGTTTGGGTAGCTCAGAGGTAGAGCACTTGCCCATGAAGGCAAAGGTCCCGAATTCGAGTCTCGGTCCAGCACACAGTTTTAATCTGCCAGGAAGTTTCAGTAATAAGCTTGGTTTCACAAGTTGTTCTGCCTTTGATAATGTAGGATTGGCTGGTGTTAGGACTGGGCAAGTTGGTAGTGAGTGGATGCGCTGAATAGGTTTGACATTGGGATCAGTTGTTGTTATAATGGAGTAGGGATAGTGGTCTCTGAATGTCAGATGCATTTACGGAGATGTTATGGAGTTTAGGATGGCAATAGAAGGTGATGGTGGGTTGTGTTGGGAGGATATTGGTGGGAGGGGGGAAGAGGAGAGAGAGAGGGGGGGATCTTATTTCAGGACTTGACTTGAGAAAGTCAAGTCTTGATGGACTAATGTATTGAGACATTATTCAAGGGCTGTGTGACAGTGGACAGTGGGCGAAAAGAAGGATACTTCTGTGTCTTTTTTGGAATTGGAGAGGGTTAGATGAGTAAACTTCCCATGAGATTTGTTCATGAATAAGGTATGTGGCATAGTTGCAGGAGAGGAATGTCTGGTAGAATATGTTGGTATAGGCATAGAGGGATCTTGGGGTGGAGCAGATAAAAACTGATGAGCTGTTCTGTCTCACAATTTTATAGTTTTATAAATATGAATTAATTACACCTATCCATAAATATGGACTGGAGGTAAGTGGATCACCTTCAATTACTGAATAGGATGTCAAATTAAACATCTTTCAGCCATCTAGTTGCCAACCTTATTTTATTTGGCAACCAGTTTCAGCATTTTACTAAACCATCCTCAGGCCCCTGACCAATGTGTAGGAAGATTCTACCTCGGTTGTGATCAAAACAGATGCTAGCAATACTGGTATTAGTAGCTTTTTGCTGTCGTGATCACTTCAGACATCATCTGCCGGCAGATGATGGTTGAAGTGATGGCTATAGCCAAGTCCCACAACCATCTCTAAAAAGATGAATGTACAGAGACTTTAATTACTGACTTTGTTTTGATCATGAAATTCGTCTTGGTAACTTCAAATATTGCTTCATTAAGTTTTTTATGTGAGTGGGGCCTTTCCGTCATGACAGAAGGTAAAGGTCTTCATTGACAAACTAGACAATGGGAATAAAATTGATTGCATAACAGAAGATCATCAAATTAAGAATCATACGTGGGTCCCTGTAGGGCCTGCTGCTATTATTAGCTTACATACATTCTATTTCAAAGATTTTAAAGAAGTGTTCAAAAACTATAATGGTAATCAACCACATCAGACAGGGACCAGGTGACAGCTGAGGAGACCTATAATTGGTTCACAGAAAACTGATTATTTGTTATTGTTGTGGTGTTTTATGTATTACACAATTTCAAATGAATACAATGAGTTTTCGGCCATACAAATAAGCATCAATTATCATACACTATATTAAACACTGTTGTGAAAGTGTTCAGTTGAATAACAATCTGAAACGGAATTGACAGATAAATGGAATAATCAGGAAATTCAGTTCAGGTTTTTGGCTGCTAATAGGATCTCTTGCTGTGTTGATTTGAAGAGATATGTTAAAGCTTATTTTGCAAACTGTCACTCCAGGTTGTTCCATTGTAACATGTTCTTGAGTAATACAGGTAAAGTAAATAAATTATCTGTTCAGCAAAAGTGAACAATAAAAATATTGTGTGATGAAGTAATATGTCTTGCTGACTTCTCATTAAGAATTGTGGAATTCTGACCCTCATATCCTAGTAAATTTTTTCCTTAATGGTATTTGGGGCTAATAATAAAACGAGGTATCAGATGAACTGTAATTTATACAATCATAATACAGTTCCCATAAATAAGTCCCTTGTAGACTTTGCCTCTTTATGTAGTTTTCAGAATGGGCTTAACTATTCAGATGCCAAGATCATCAAGAAGCTGGCACTAGACACGAAGCAGTAAATTGGGAATCACTGTAAATTACGATGGAAATCAGAGCATATATTATTAGAATCTTCTTTGTAATGAATGGGGTGCTCTTAGGAACCATAGAAACTTCAAGGAAGAAAGTTGCTTCCAGTTGCAAATATTTGATTTGCTGGGCATTACCAGTTTCAACCTTAGGTCATTATTAGTCTGGTACTGCCCGCTGCGGAATTTGAATCCCCGCCAGGCGTCATGGACGTCAAAGATCCCTAGAGGTCTCTGCACCATCGCGCCATAAGGCGTGGCGGCGTGCGCATCCTGGCCCGCATTTAGAGTGAGGGCGCCACAGTGGAACACGTGGTTCCAGCAGCCAATAGCGGCGCACCCGATAGAGTATTTAAGCACCTGCCTCTCGCTCAGCAAGTGAGTCTTATCATTGGGTGAGTCTTATTAACACATCGCCTCAACAACAGACAGCATGTTTATCGTTCTTTGTTCTCATTACTAGTGGATGTCTTGGATTCATTTGGTTGTCTCCGTCACTCCGTTGCTTCTTGCGTGTTGCCGTTGTAAGGTCTCTCTCCATCATCCGTCGTTGTTTCGTGTCCATCCTTTCCATTCATTTGTTTGTTCGCGGGCCGCTCTCCTTTGGTCCCACTGTGCTTTCTCGACCGCCCCGCCGCCAAAGACCGTTCTGGTCGTGGTTACAACAGGTTACAACATCTTTGGCGATGAGGTAAACAGTGGTAGTTGCTAGCATGGAGGCAAAGTTGGTCTGTCTTCTGGAGCAACAGCAGCAGCAGCAGCTCCAGTTAGACATCCTACAACAGTCGCTGCAGTTACTAACGGACAAAGTCGATGCCCGGGACGCATTACCAAAACAGCTTCCGAGTCCTCAGGTGTCCGATGTTTTCCCACGTCTGCCGTCGTTTCCACCCTTTAATGATGCTAAAGAGGACTGGGAAACCTACTTACATTGGGCGAAACAACATTTCACGGCTTTTGAAGTCACAGACGACTCCTTGCAGCAGTCGTTGTTTTTGTCTCGGGCCTCCCCAGACACGTTCTTTCTTCTCCGCAAGTTGTAACTGTTGTCCGATCCTGTGGCTCTCTCTTTCCAGGAGATATGCCTTTTGCTGACAAACTATTATTCACAACACTACCATGTGCTCGCCTCGCGGCTAGAGTTCCACCAGTACCGTAAACAGCCTGGTCAATTGTATCATTCCTGGGTCACGAAATTGCAGGGTCTCAGCCGTTGATGTTATTTTACGTGCACCAATCAGGTGTAAGGCTTTGTATGCAGACTCCCTGATCCGGGATGTGGTCGTTCAACTGGCTCCTGATCCTGAGGTCTGTACTGTGGCCTTGAAACTCGACAACCTCTCCTTGGAAGAGATTCTCTGCATTGCCTACTCCTTTGAAATTGCTCAAGCGGCTAACGAGCGTCTTATGGCGCGACTGCAGGTGGTGGCGATCGTGGTGTCACGGCGGGTTCTGCCCTCGGGATGTTGACGTGGCCCGGCCGACAGAGGCCAGCGCTGTTGGGACCCCTCGTTGTCCGATGTCTCTATGGCATCGGCGCCTCCGGTTGCTCATGTCACCAGTCGCAAGGCCCTCTTCCATCTGGCCCACATTGCTTTACTGCTCATTCACGTGCTGACTGTCCCCACCACTGGAAAACGTCTATGCTGTGTAACAAGGAGGGGCACATCCGATCCGTTTGTCGTAGTCGCTTGACTCGCTCCAGTCCTGCCCCTCCTGGGCCTCAAGATACAGTCCATGCTCTCCAGTCGGTCATCCCACAGGATCACCCGTCTGCGCGGAAGCTTTTTCTCATGCTCCGCCTTTCCACTGAGGATGTCCGTTTTCAGGTCGACACTGGGGTCACCGTCTCCCTGATTAATATGGCAACATATACCCGGCTGGGCTCTCCTGAGTTGTCACCTCCCTCTCGCCGTTTGGTCACCTATGGAGACGGTTCCATTCCCCTTCGTGGGCAGTTCATCATCCGTAAGACGTACAAGCGTGTTCCCTGGCTCCTTACCTTCTTTATCGTCGACCATCTGTTGGCTTCGAATATTTTTGGCTTGGATGCGTTTCAACTGTTTGGCTTTTCAATTTCCGACGAAGTTAAGGTCGTTTCCACAGCTGTTCCTTTTCACGAGTTGGATGAACTGTGCTCCACTTTTGCATCGTTGTGTGCAACAGATCTCGGATGTGCTTCCGGCTTTCAGGCAAATGTCACCCTACGGCTGGATGCACAGCCTCGCTTTTTCCAGGCCCGGCCCCTTCTAGTGGCCTTATGGCCGGCGGTCAAGCAGGAACTTGATTGGCTCCAGGCCGCTGCCGTTCTGGAGCCTGTAACTTACAGTGCCTGGGCGACACCACTGGTGGTCACATGGAAACCCAGTGGGTCCCTTCGGCTGTGTGGGGACTTTGGCGCTACAGTCAATGCTCAGTCCCTCGTTGACACTTACCCCCTTCCCCGACAGGAAGACCTTCTCACCAAGCTTGCTGGTGGAGAGTATTTTTTAAAGATTGGCCTGGCTGAGGCATATCATCAGTTGCCCTTGGATTATGACTCTCAGAACATCATGGTTATCAACATGCCTTTCGGATTGTGTAAGTACAAGTGCCTTCCCTTTGGTGTCTCTTCAGCGCCGGCAATTTCCAGTGATTCCTGGAGCAGCTTACACAGCCTATCCCTGCCTGTGTGAATTATCTGGATGATATCTTGGTCGCCGGTCATTCCCACCAGGAATATTTGCAAAACCTCAGCACCTTATTTCACCCTCTGCAATCTACAGGTTTACGCTGTCGGCTGGACAAGTGTTGTTTTTTTCAACTGGACGTGGAATACTTAGGCCACTGGCTTAGCAAAGATGGCATTCGCCCTTCAGGTAGTAATGTCGCGGCCACTGAGGCCCTTCCTCGTCCCAAGGACTTATCTGAACTCCAGGTGTTTTTGGGCAAGGTTACTTATTACTTAAAGTTCATACCCCAGGCTGCCTCCGTTGCTCAACCCCTCAATCACTTGCATCGCAAAGGGGTACCTTTTGATTGGACTCCTGCCTGTGACCAGGCTTTTCTCCATTTAAAGGCGATGCTGAAGTCCTCCCCTTGCCTTACTTCCTTCTGTCCGGACCGCTCTTCGGTTGTGGCAGCTGATGCATTGGCATACGGCATTGGGACTGTACTCACGCACCGGGATGCCGATGGCTCCGAACAGCCCATCGCTTATGCCTCTAAGACGTTGACCCCAGCACGACGGAACTACTCCCAGATTGAAAAGGAGGCCCTGGCGATCGTGTTCGCCGTCCAAAAATTTCACACCTACCTCTGTGGGCCAAATTTCACCCTACTGACGAACCGTAAACCCTTCGTTAAACTTTTCGGACCTCACCCTCACCTTCCAGAGCAGACAGCTTGTCTCCAGCGCTGGACATCGTTTTTACGTAATTATGCTTACACCATCCGGTATAAGCCCACCACCCACCATGCTAGCTAACGCGGACGCTTTGTCACGTCTCCCAGCCAGCTTCGATCCTGCCTTTGACCGACAGGAGGTCCTCTGCTCTCACATTGACTCCGCCGGCTGGGATGCACTGGACGGTCTGCCTCTTATGGCTGCTCACATTGCTGCGGCTAGCTGCCGTGACCCCGTCTTGCGGCAGGTTCTCCAATATGTTGTCCGTGGGTGGCCGTCCTATGTTACTTGTCGGATGCAGTCTGATTTCAGTCCCTGGCGCCACCTGTCCTACAGGCTCTCCATGGTCGATGATGTCCTTCTGTTGGCTACGGAGTTGGATGCCCATCGGGTGGTCATCCCTCTGAAATTGCGGCTTCGGGTGCTCAGTTTGTTACACCGCGGGCACTAGGGTATGTCCCGTATGAAAGTTTTGGCTCACCGGCAAGTGTATATGCCCAGCATCGATGGCGATGTTGAGTGCCTAGTCCGTGGGTGCACTGTCTGTGCGCATCACCAGGCAAGCCCCCCCTCGGTCATTTGCACCCTGGCCTGTGTCTTGCCGACCCTGGGATCACATCCATTTCAATTTTGTGGGCCTGTTTTTGGGGTCCATATGGTTATTCATCGTTGATTCCTACTCCAAATACCCATATGTTGTCCGCATGGCATCCAACACCACGGAGCCTACACTCACAGCCCTGGCCCAGGTTCTCGCCATTGAGGGCCTGACACAAATGTTGGTCTCCAATAATGGTCCCAAATTCATGGCGTCCTCCATCCACGACTTCTGTCAGGTCAACGGTATCAAACATACCCGTAGCCCCCCTTTCCACCCTTCGTCCAATGGCACGGCAGAGACGCTTGTCTGCACTTTTAAACACCAGTTGACAAATGCGGTAAACACATCTCCAACCACATCGGCCCTCATCCTGTTTTTAGCACCTATCGCACTACGCAGATTGACGGGCGCAGTCTGGCAAAGCTCCTTCATGGGCGACAGCGACGGACCCTTCTCCATTTGCTGACACCATCTGCCTCCCGCCCCCACTCCCGGCCCTCGCTGCGGTATGCCCCTGGCATGGCTGTGTGGGCCCGCGAGTATGGGTGCAAGGTGGCTTGGACACCTGCCACAGTCGTCGCGGCCCATAGGTGACATGTGACGTCGGCGCAGACGTCGAAAGGGTTGGAACGCCGCCATCATAATCAGCTCCACCCGCGTGCCCCTGCGGGACTCACGCTGCCGCCTGTTCCCCTACTTCCTTCGGGTGCGTACATCGTCCTCAAGTCACCGTCCCTGCCCCCCCCCCCCCTCGGTTGCCGTCTCCCCACAGGCCTGCCACTGGCCCTCTCCACCCGTGGGTGGATTGGCGGCTCCCTCTCCCACCCTGGACTCTGGATCAGCTGTCATGGAGACCTCGGGTGTCCCTTCATCCCAGTCAATAGCGGTTGACGAGCCCAGCTCCTCTCCCCACTGCCACCCACCTCGGCACCGTCTGGGGCGTTTCCGCCTCTATGCGCAAGTTTCAGGGGGGAGGGATCTGGTACTGCACACCGCAGAATTTGAATCCCCGCCAGACATAATGGATGTTGAAGACCCCTAGAGGTCTTTGCACCATCGTGCTGTAAGCCGCATTTAAAGTGGCACACATGGTTCCAGCAGACAATAACAGCGCCCCCGATAGAGTATTTAAGTGCCTGCCTCTCACTCAGCCAGTGAGTCTTATTGTTGCATGAGTCTTGACACATCAACTCGACAACAGACAGCGTGTTTATCATTCTTTGTTCTCATTACTAGTGGACGTCTTGGATTTGTTTGGTTGTCTCTGTCACTCCGTTGCTTCTTGCGTGTTGTCGTGGTAAGGTCTCTCTCCATCGTCCATCATTGTTTCATGTCCGTCCTTTCCGTTGATTTGTTTGTTCATTGGCAGCTCTTCTTTTGGTCCTGCTGCTCTTTCTCGGCCACCTCGCAACTGTTCCGGTTGTGGTTACAACAGGTTACAACAATTAGATGTTAAGAAAAAGCTCTAGTGTGGGTAGCAAACATGATAGCTGCTAGGTATGTATTTTGACAACTTGAATTCTCAGCTGCATAATCTCCAGAACTATTCATTACTGTATTTATTTGCATTTTTAGTTATATTTATCTATGAAAACACAAACTGGGTATTCTGCAGTATTTTGATGGTCTTCTGAAGTCGGTAGTCATTTTAGCTGGCCTCTGCTAGGAATACGGACTTATTATAGCTTGCACTGTTACTAAATAGTATCTTGTATGTACAGTATATCTCTTGTTATGGTAGTATCTTTTATACATATCTCTTGTTGTGGATAAACTCCATTAGTAACATGAGTAGTTTACTTGTACAAAAGTTGCAATGACACGGGACCTGTGACATGTGCAAACTGGACTTTGAACAATTTTGTAATTAGATGAAAGTGCAGGTTTTTCAACGATGGAACACTTACAACAACTCCTACCAAAAAACATGCATGGTTATCAGCAGGGTAACAACATCTATATCACAGTCAGTGCAAGCATTAGTTACTTTAGCAGGGATGCCTTCTGTGCCACTTGTGTTTATAGACTTTTCACCATTTAATGAACAACATGGAGATTGGGGCACCTAGTGCCTGTGACTGCAGTTACATTTTTTGACCTGTAATATTTCTGATGCAGGAAGACAAATGGCCATGTTGTTGTATCAGCCAATACAAAAACTAGAGCCTTTACTGAATCCAGTGGAACTTGAATTGCTTAGAATGTTTATTCCAAGAACACTTTTCAACAGAGACATGTCTTATTGTGGCCAGGTTAGAATTTTGACAACGGAAGAAGGGCCCAAATCAATCATACGAAGACTTGGCTGCTGACCTACAGGGATTTAGCGGGAATTGTATTTTTAAAAATTTGTGCAGGCAGAATTGAGGAAATTATAATGTCTCGAACCTCTGACACGGAAGTGTGAACCACACATTGGGGCAATTAGATTTGTCTCTAATGGAAGTAATGTGAATAGCTAAGTCTTTGAAACTGTCTGCTTCTCTGCCCTCTTTGACAAGGCCGTTGGCAGAACAAGGGTGAATCCTTATACCGAAAGTCTGTCGGTCACCACTGCTAATGATTGTTATTCGTAATTGAAGCAGTAACTTTGAGTGGACTGGGGACTCAGGGTGTTTTGATTCCAAATTGAAGATGGTACCCCTAGACTGTGGATTTATCCTCAGTCACCTACAGACCTTTAAAATGTTTTGTTTCATTAATAGAAAACAGTTTGGGATGCCTTTGTTATTCTACCTATTTTTATTAGGCTGGTTTTATGGATTTTCTCCCTGGTTTTGTTTCTTTTGTACAGCAGTTAGTCCTGTCATTAGCACCAGGCTTTAACATACATGTCACGAGACTCCCACAGATATTCTGCACCTTCACTATTGCAACACTGCCAAGCAAATGGCTTGTATAAACACAACATACTGTAAAACAATTGTGTCTGTGTACTATATATCGAGGGGAGAAGCACATTCAATATGTGATTGTATATCGGAGTTTTTTGTGGCACTATAAATTGTAGCTACAATCAAAAATCCGAAAGATGTTGAGAGGTAAGTCAATGTTATGAATAACAAATGCTCATTTTGGGATGGATAGTCATACTTTCAAGCATGTGAGAAAATTTTTAACATTTCCATTCCCCTTGGAGTCTCCAGAACTTCTCCTCTTAATGAGAGCCACAAAATCTTGACCAGTATTTCATGATGTTACTAATGTATAAAAATGTATGGAAATTTCCTGATTGCGGACAAGCAGTCGACAACTTTTTCAAAAGGCTTACGTAGTTTCATACTTCAATTTCATAAAAAAGTATAGGCCTACATACTGTTATTTTTGCGGTTACGTATTAGAATGAATAAGGAAACACGTAGTTGCACGTAATTACTGTGGTCATCTATAAATAGCCAAGACTGTTAAATTTAGCATGGTGTAAAATGTTCATGAAAGCAAGGAGATGCTTTGGATTGCATGAGACTACATTGTGTGGGTATGAATAAATAGATAATTATAACATATTACAGATAGTGTAAAAAGTTTTGTGGTCTAATATGCAGGTTTCTGTGGTAATCCCTCGACAAAACATTTCACTCTGCATTTAATAATGCTACACTGGGTAAGTTGAGGAGTTATCCATCAGCCAATAGCAGTTGTGATGGAGTAGATTTGGGGGGGGGGGGGGAGGTGGGGGGAATAAGTAGATGGGGGGAAAAGCAATTTTAGTATATACATTGTGGATGACAAACTGCAACTATGATTTAAACTGGCGTTTATCTGGTAATAAATATGCAACCAGTTGTTTTTTTTACGATTTATTCAACCATGAACATGTTTCCGAGCCACTGCAGGCTCATCTTCAGATGGAGGTGTTACAGAAACATTATCTTGTGGACCAAGTGTAGCTAGATGCAGTGCTTGTGAGTGCACTCACCAGTGCGTTTTGATACCTGGGAAGCAGGAAAAATAAACATGATATGTACACACAAGGCACAGAAACAAGGACAAGGTGAAAAGGGCATTAATAAGGAGAAATAGCACATAAGCCCCAAGAATGTAAAAATCTTGTCTAGTTTTGAATGTATTAAAACGAGTTTGGAATCTGCCAAAAAAAAAAAAAAAAAAAAAAAAAACCATGAAATGAGCCACAATCAGTGCAGAGCATCAGAAAGTACATACAAATCATGCAGATATAATCATAACAAGTTCTTTTTGAACTTAAATATACCTGGTTACAGTTCACTTCCTGTCATAACAATTTTTGACATATGTGTTACACTGCACTGACATTTTGCTGTTATGTATTGACATTAACAGGAGATGGGATATTACTTTAATTACATTTTCCTATTATATTGGAAAATTCACCACCACATTTAGTGGCTAAAAATATGGACATAACAGCATTAAAAGTACCAAACCCTCCATTTATGTTGTGCCATTCTTCTGTAACTACAGGCTAGCTGATTGCAATGCTAGGGTTGCTTCAGCTGTCAAAAGGTTACACTTTTTGCTCTACAAAGTTTCATGACTGTTTGTTTTAGATTGTGGTGGCACTGTAAAAGCTTCCCTTGCAATAATGTGTTTTAACTGTGCTTTTAAATGTCATACTGTTTTGTGCATGTCAGTTTATAACCATTGTCTTTTTTCAGGGTTGGAAATATTTAGAGGACAATTTGGTGATCAAATTTGTGTAAGGAAGTTGAATGTGAAACCACTGCCTGCCCAAGAAGTTAGGCTCAAGCCACTGACTCACATAGAAACTTCTTCAGACCTTTCAGTACTGATTCATCACCAATACAATAACAGCATAATTTCTGTACGAAACAGGCTAAGAATTTTACACTATGGCAGACCTCTGACATTTGAAGTTACTGACATTAAACCACATAAAATGTGTGATGTAAACATTGAAAAGGTAGCAGATGATATTTCTAGGCTGAAAATTGAAGAATTGGAAACCTTTTCTGAGTCATGCCAGGCGAAGAAAAGCGTGAAAGTTATGAATGACATTGAAGTTTATTCAGTGATCAACAGCACTTCATGGGTTCTTCAGCGGACAAGTGCATTGCCAGCTGATGACAAACAGGATATTACTGTGGATAGTGTAGGAGGCATGGCGGACATTGTAAATGAGATTACAGAGCTAATGAACCTAGCATTTGGGGATGTTAAGCCATTTGCAGGTATGTATCTTTTTATTGTCTGTGTACATAATTAGCTATGTCAGACCAGTATTGGGTTTGAAGACTGCAACAACAACATATAACTAACGTTGACTCATGCAAGTAAATGTGATAGAATGAAAAAAGATGAAGACATTATGTGAATAATTAGTTTCTTCAGATGTAAGGAGTAGAAATGTGATTGCACAGGAAATACAAGGTCCAGGTTGTTTGAAATGGCAGTACATTGCCTCAGTATCTCCTAAGTTACTCTTACATACTGTCCATACTGTTTTCTGCAAATTTTAGTGCACCTAGTTTTTAACTGATTTTAACACTTGTAAACTATTCATAACTCTTTAGGAGCTTATTTAGCTGTGTAATAAATGTAATAGCAATTAATTTGGCAAGACAGTGATGTTTAGATGAAAAATATGTAGCTCAGTTTTCAGTTTTGAAAGTTAACTAAGACATTTCATTATCATCCATTCCCTACTTAAAAGAAATGAATGAAGACATAAGTACTTGCAGTTAGTAATTGTACATAGTACCTTACAAAAGGTAAATTACAATTTAAAAAGAAGAATATATTGTAGAATGAAGTTCAGAACATTAAAAAGATGAAACTATTTGGAGTAGTATGGAAAGTTCTAGCAGAATATAAATAATTTAGGAGTAAAGGTAACAACTAGCTGAGTAGTAGAGGTGCTGAGTTATTGATGGGCACATAAACACTAGAGGACACACACACACACACACACACACACACACACACACACACACACACACACACACACACACCTGAAATATACACACACCAACACACACACCTCTACAGCTACATCGTGCCACCATTATTTATTCAGCAGGTACACGAGAGAGAGAGAGAGAGAGAGAGAGAGAGAGAGAGAGAGAGAGAGAGAGAGTGTGTGTGTGTGTGTGTGTGTGTGTGTGTGTGTGTGTGTCGGTAAGTTGTTAGCTTTGATCCTAAACTAAATGAAAAAATACATTAAAATAAGAAGTAGCAGTTCCTGTAAAATGAAAGTAGAACATCGAATAAACTGAGGTGATACAGTAGTAAAGACACTGGATTAGTTTGTTGGAGGAGCAGACTGCTAATTGTCATGCCATCATCCTGATTTAGGTTTTCCGTTGTTCCTCCAAAGCACTGCAAGTGGATACTTGGATGGCTTCTTCGTAATTGGGTATGATCAGTTTCTTCTTGCATCTCTGAACTGAGCTAGTGGCCTGTCTGTATGTACTAGACAGATTCAAACACAACTACAATTTTAAAAAAAAAGATATGGGGGGGGGGGGGGAGAGGGCATAGCTATTACCTAGCAAAGTGAAATGAAGAACTTTCTGTAGTGGCAGCATTGTTTTGTTTACAGCTGAAAAACAGGTTAACGGGGTACCCTCTGGTGTTCTTACAAGTGGAGCTCTCAATCACTACTGTCATTCTTGAAACTCTGTCATCTAATTCGTACATGATAACTCATATATTTGGCACCTTTTAAAAACAAATTACAGATATATGACAATTTTTTCACACAAGGAGGATGTGGTTCAGGGTTGGGGATCGATGAACCGACTGAATGATGATATATCTTAAGGTGCCAGTTATCTCGCCCTACAGCTGTTCAACCTGGTGAAGAGAGATGTTCCCTCAGAAAGTGGACCAGATCAATTTAACTATTGTCCATTAAAATAAAACCAGTTTTTAGCGTGGTGAAGTAGCTCAGTGTTTGTGGTGTCAGACACTGTGCTTGAAGTCTTGAGTTTAACGCAGGCCGTGAGATAATTTTATTTTTATTTTTTTTTGTCATTGAAATGCGTTGGTTTATACGACCAGGAATAAGGAAGGAGATCATTGAATGTAGGTTAGAGACTGACTTATGGCTGCAAAATTAATGTAGAAAAACCAGTATTACAGATTTTGAATGTATTTTCACTCTGCAGTAGAACGTACATTATTTGACACTTTCTAGCAGATTAAAAGCATGTGCCAGACTGGGACTCAAATCTGGACTATAACTTTTGTGGGTAAGTGCTGTACTGGGTTATCCAAGCACCACTCACGGCCTACACCTTAACTTCTACCGGTACCTCCCTTCCTCCTTTCCAAACTTACAGAAATTCTCCTGCATACCATGCCGGACTAGCACTCCTGGAAGAAAGGACATTGTGGAGAAATGTCTTAGCCACAGCCTATGTGATTTTTTGAGAATGAATTTTCACTTTGCATTAGAGTGCATGCTGATTTGCTTCTTGGCCAATTAAAACTGTGTGCCGGACTGTGTCTCGAACATGGACATTTGGCTTTCTTGGGCAAGTGAAGATTGCAGATTAGGAGACAGGTACGGGCTGAAGTGAAGGTGTAGGTAATGAATGGTGCTTGGATAGCCCAGTAGAGCATTTTCCCATAAAAGTTAAAGTCCCAGTCTATCACACATTTTTAATTTGCTAGGAAGTTTGAGTTTTGGAGAATGTTAATGACATAAGCTTCTACTCAGTTCTATTGAACAATAATGCCACTGTAGCAGAGTGTCCTTCATACAATGTTCAAGGTACAAGAACAGTTTATGTTACCAATTTTTTGAAAAATATAAATTATAACATGATAAATAAATTTGCATGTGCCTGGTGCATTTTAAACAGGATATCAGGTGTATTCTACCTTGTTGCCATGTATTTCATAACCAAAGTGATGAAGTGAGTACACAATAGGCTATTGCACTGTTATGCAAACCAAGACCATTTTATGCATGGTAAATAAACTCATCTTGTCTGCTTTCTGAGGACAACACCTCCTTAATGAAGACCTACAGGGGTGAATGGATTTATGGTGATGTAGGAGCTGGTGCCTTAAACCACACCTCTTCTCCCCAACCAACCAACCAACCAACCTACCTACCTACCTACCTTAAACCACACCATCATTCATTCTGTTCTTCAGTTCCTATCCCTGATCCCATGACCTCCCCTTGTCAGAATTTCTTTGCTAATTCTGTGTGTCATAAACTGTCAAGGTTTCGCGATGTTATTATCTTGTAATGCTTCAGAAATAGCTGCCTAATATCACATGTATCATATTTGCAGTGGCATATTTATTGCATGCACTTTGCTTTTTTGTATTATTTGAGGTAAATACTTCACTTCTACTCATCTCACCATCATGTTCCTTCTGCTGTAATTTACACACCATTGGCTCGTTAGAACTCAGCTTTAACATTTCAGTTGCATGTTCCATCACCTTTTTCTTCTGCACTGTGTTTTCTCCTTCACATCACTAAGAAATTCAGTTTTATTGACAGCAAGTTGCCACAGTCAGGTTACTGCACACTACTCTGAACTGAAATTTGACTGTACCCAATTCCCACTATTGCCAGGCCTTTACTTTGCTTTGTCTTTACTTTGCTTTGCCGAGTAATATGTATTATATTTTGTTACTTCTAGACTGTTTTGATATAGGACTCTTGTACACAGTTAAAAGTGAGTATTAGTTATAAGACATATTTCACATCAGTGTCAAAATTGACAGTATGGGTGACAAAATTTGTTCTGAGTGTCCTTACACTTCTTTCCAGCCTTCCCCAATAAATCCCTCTTTCCTCCCTGAGGAAGGAGCTGACAGTTTAGAAGCTAGAAGTGACAAGTGACTTTTACTTTTAATACAGTTAATCTTTTTTGTATCTTATTCAGACGATATTCTTACTTTTTTGTTGGTTAGGTTTGCGACCTACACGAGGAGTTTTGCTGCACGGTCCACCAGGTGCAGGAAAATCATTTATAGCAAGAGCAATTGCAAATTCCAGTGGTGCATCTGTTACTTACTTACACAGCTCTGAGCTGACATCAGATGCCAAAGCTAAGCTATCGGCTCTTTCATCTGCCCAAGGACAACATGTTGCTATCATTGATGATGTGGATGTTACTTGCCGTAAGCGGGGACCTGGATCCGTGTCACTGTGCTTGTTACTTGACAGCCTGCATTCTGCTGCAAGTAGGGTCATCGTACTGGCTACCACTCGACATCCCGATGATCTTGATCCCACACTTCGTCGCCCAGGGAGGTACAGTTCCTTTTTATACAGAGAGTAAATTCTTGAGAAGGCTGCTTTCTTCTGTGTCTGTTTTGAAAAATTCACTTAATGTGGCCTGACATTTTACACATCCCACTGTAAAATATTCAGGAACGGGAAGACTATATCACAACAGCAGTTGTTATGCTGCGCTGTGATATGAATTGTAACTAGTCTATACATTTATTCCTTAATGATATTTGTCCCTTTAAATAAGAGTCCATTGTAAGCTTTATTTTTGGAGCCAGAATAAAAGATGCAAAATAATTCACATGTAGAGTTTGTGCTCATGTATTGCGTTCAGGGTGGGGCTCTCTATTTACATGCAAAGGTCTTCAACATACTCCCATCAGACAATTAAAATGAACTAATAGGTAAATATGAATTTATAACACTTCAAATAAAAATTAAGACTACATCTCATTAGTCACACATTGTAGAATTAATCTGATTATTTAGATTCAGGGTTATTGTTTTCTATAAGCTGTATGACAAGTAAAAGTTTCTATTGTTAACTAGCCTCTGCACCTTCTACATTCAGAGAACTATTATTCTTTGATGAATAACTATGTGGGCATGAAAATACTAAGAGATCAATGAAGAGAAACAGCCTCTATGTAATTTCGTTGATGAAATGCCAGCTCTTTTCAGAGTAACAGCATCCCAGTCAATTTACTGCATAACTCTTAGATTATGCATGCACAAGTAGTGTATAGCAGAGCAATGGCAGTTAATTGTCATTACAGTGTACAGATTTAGTTTTAACAGCTGCTTCTCTGTGTTAATTTGTACCTTGGCTTTTACTACATTCATGATGGTTCTCTTTCATGATTGGACCTACAGAAAACAATCAGAAAAATATCACAGTGATCTAAATGAACAAGTGTTCATATTCATTGATTTTGGTAACAGTGCAAGCATATGATAACTTCCACTGCACCCCATTAACACTGCTGTTTAAGTAATAATTTTTAAGCTAGACCCTCAAAGTGGATTATTCTATTCTTATATTAGAAAAACGAAACAGCACAATTGAGATGTTGAACGGCTGACAAGCATGTAAACATGATTGAACTTGAAATCTGAAAGTAAAACAGAGACTAAGCCTACATTTTAGCTTTCAAGTTGAGTACAGCAATGATTATGATTAGGGGTAGGAGAGGCAGCAGGTGAAGGACGTTGTCCAAAACCTTAACTATGAATTCAGCATTGTTTATGTACCACTCTACCACTCATTGCCTTAACTATAAAGTGAGTAATCACCTTTACTCCTATTATTTTTTTGTATTTCATCCAGAACTTTCCAGTATCATATTAAACACAATTTTTAGTAATTCGTGAGTACCAGTAAAAATGTATCCATTAACTGCTGTTCCCAAAAGTTATACCCGTACCACTTGTCATATCCTGACTGAGGCTCAATCTCTTAAACAAAATACAAACACATGAAAAACAGGAATACACACAGCAGTTAGCTCATAATAGAGAACATCAAGATAGTGCTAATTGGTAGAGTTCACAGTGCTGGCCCTCTACATAGTGCAAAGTCCATTATGCAAGTGATGTAGGAGTCACTGTATGAATAATCAGAAAGTAGCACTATCTGTGGTTACTTGCTCGTAAATTTCTTTAGTCGAAATCCACTACACCCACCAAATGATATGATGCCTGTCATGGAACATCTGTTTAAGTGTAGTGATCTCCTTATGTGGCTTGTCATCATTATTTGGAGCAGGCAGTCTGAAATTTTGATTACCTACTTGGGGCACCAGATCCATCCTCCCTGTAAGTGATGTGAAGGACCAAATCCTTCAGATGTGTTCTTAGGGCAGCACAGAGGGACAGATGGGGAAACTAGAGATTTGGCATCCTCTGGCAGGTTATCCTTGACCAATCGTACAATTATGCTGTCATCTTACAGTGGTGGTACACTGTTAGAACCAAAGGTGCTCATCTAATAATAGACAATGTCGATTTTTGCAGTCATGGCATGGGATATTGGTCAGATCGTGCAGTGGTGGCTGCCACAGCTGACGTTTTGGTGGTGATCGATTTGGTGATTTTGCCAGATAGTGGTTGTACATTTGAACATGTTGCACCTGGGACTGCTCATTGTGGAGCTCACATCACTGAGTTCTCTCTCTCTCTCTCTCTCTCTCTCTCTCTCTCTCTCTCTCTCTCTCTCTCTCTCCTGTGTTATTATGGAGCTTGATATCCACTTTGGATGATGCTGAAACATGTGCATCCAGTTGGGTTTTCAGTCCTGTAGTACTACAAATCACAATTTAATTCTGCCTCCACTGTGGAATAATTCCTTGTGCATTTGCCTTTTGAAAGTCTGTTCCAAATGTTCCACCTTGCTGTTTGACTGCAAGTGGAAACAGTGCACAGAATGTGAGCTGCCTTCCCTGTCGCAAATTCATGAAATGTAAATTATGGACCTTTGTCCATGACTAGTATGTCAGTAACCACTATTTCAGCTAGTGTCCTGAATATGGCTTTACCAACTGTAGAATGCATATTAATTGTGTATGAATAGCTTGAGAGTGTGTCCACAACCACCAACTACATCTCATGTCGAGGAATGATCCAACGAAATCCAAATGTTTTCTTTTCCATGACTGTGGATACTTGATGGGGGTGAGGGCTGATGTTTGATGCTTGAGCTAGATTTTCAATATGTTTGTTGATTTTGTGACTAGCTAGTAAACCTGGTGCCATACACACTGTTTCATGTGTGACCCCTCCTAGCGAATTCTTTATAACCACTACAAATATTGTATTTGGCTCTAGAGGACCGGAGAATGACTATGCGATATTCTTCACATTCTGTGACTATTAGGACCACACTTGTGTTTGTATTGGTAGCGTTTGTCTCCATGAGAAGGATGAACTCGTGTTGATAGTTGCACATGCGAACACAAGTGTAAGATAGCTTTCATGAAGATTGTACGGACCTGCAGTTATTGTGGCATCCTGGATATAGGTTGTGTGGCTAATAGTATTAGCTGGGAATTTATATAATGTTTCTAGCTCCCCATTATGATTTGGGAAAAAAAATTCTAAAGCTGACTTAATGCAGCACATGCATGAGCGTCTGGGTGTGGCTTGTTGGGCAGAAATGAAACTCTTTACTGTATGAAATATTGCAAGCATTGGGCTATATTTTCCAGAAGCTTGTAATGAGACCCAAATATCACAATAAGGGATTTGTGATCTGTGGCTAAATGGAAATGTTTTTCTTACAGCTATGCAAGGAACTTCTTTGTTTTAAAATAAGGGAAAGGCAACCACTCACCTGTAGTAGACTGATGTATGGAGCTCAGAGCCATGTAACACGAAACAGCGCCCACACTAGCTTTTGATTTCTTGCTTCCTTTCTAGTGAAAGAATACACACCTGTGGCCATGGGAATGTGTGTTGGGTGTTTGTTTGGTTGTGAATTTGTGTACTTTTGCTAGAAAAAGAGAAGGGCTCAAAAGCTTGTGTGAATGCTGTTTCCGGCGACACGTCTTTGTGCTCCATGCTTTGGTCTGCTACATTGTTTTACATATTGCTCCATCCAGGAATTTCCATGAGTATTGAACTTCTTTATTGCATGGAATATCGCCAATGTCTTCAGCACTTGTGTGAGAGGATGGTTCTGATGCTGTATTGGGAAATGTCTGTTGCTGGTATTAATTGAATGTTCAGTAAATAAATTGTTAGATTGGCTACCAAGCATAGTAGCTAATTTAATTTAGCATATGTCAATTGCTGGAGAGAAGAGAAATATGTGGCAGAGCTTGACTAGAAGAAGGGATCGGTTTGTAGGGCATACACTCCTGGAAATTGAAATAAGAACACCGTGAATTCATTGTCCCAGGAAGGGGAAACTTTATTGACACATTCCTGGGGTCAGATACATCACATGATCACACTGACAGAACCACAGGCACATAGACACAGGCAACAGAGCATGCACAATGTCGGCACTAGTACAGTGTATATCCACCTTTCGCAGCAATGCAGGCTGCTATTCTCCCATGGAGACGATCGTAGAGATGCTGGATGTAGTCCTGTGGAACGGCTTGCCATGCCATTTCCACCTGGCGCCTCAGTTGGACCAGCGTTCGTGCTGGACGTGCAGACCGCGTGAGACGACGCTTCATCCAGTCCCAAACATGCTCAATGGGGGACAGATCCAGAGATCTTGCTGGCCAGGGTAGTTGACTTACACCTTCTAGAGCACGTTGGGTGGCACGGGATACATGCGGACGTGCATTGTCCTGTTGTTACAGCAAGTTCCCTTGCCGGTCTAGGAATGGTAGAACGATGGGTTCGATGACGGTTTGGATGTACCGTGCACTATTCAGTGTCCCCTCGACGATCACCAGTGGTGTACGGCCAGTGTAGGAGATCGCTCCCCACACCATGATGCCGGGTGTTGGCCCTGTGTGCCTCGGTCGTATGCAGTCCTGATTGTGGCGCTCACCTGCACGGCGCCAAACACGCATACGACCATCATTGGCACCAAGGCAGAAGAGACTCTCATCGCTGAAGACGACACGTCTCCATTCGTCCCTCCATTCACGCCAGTCGTGACACCACTGGAGGCGGGCTGCACGATGTTGGGGCGTGAGCGGAAGACGGCCTAACGGTGTGCGGGACCGTAGCCCAGCTTCATGGAGACGGTTGCGAATGGTCCTCGCCGATACCCCAGGAGCAACAGTGTCCCTAATTTGCTGGGAAGTGGCGGTGCGGTCCCCTACGGCACTGCGTAGGATCCTACGGTCTTGGCGTGCATCCGTGCGTCGCTGCTGTCCGGTCCCAGGTCGACGGGCACGTGCACCTTCCGCCGACCCCTGGCGACAACATCGATGTACTGTGGAGACCTCACGCCCCACGTGTTGAGCAATTCGGCGGTACGTCCACCCGGCCTCCCGCATGCCCACTATACAGCCTCGCTCAAAGTCCGTCAACTGCACATACGGTTCACGTCCACGCTGTCGCGGCATGCTACCAGTGTTAAAGACTGCGATGGAGCTCCGTATGCCACGGCAAACTGGCTGACACTGACGGCAGCGGTGCACAAATGCTGCGCAGCTAGCGCCATTCGACGGCCAACACCGCGGTTCCTGGTGTGTCCGCTGTGCCGTGCGTGTGATCATTGCTTGTACAGCCCTCTCGCAGTGTCCGGAGCAAGTATGGTGGGTCTGACACACCGGTGTCAATGTGTTCTTTTTTCCATTTCCAGGAGTGTATTATGAGGCATCAAGGGATCACCAGTTTAGTATTGGAGGGCAGCGTGGAGGGTAAAAATTGTAGAGGGAGACCAAGAGATGAATACACTGAACTGATTCAGAAGGATGTAGGTTGCAGTAGGTACTGGGAGATGAAGAAGCCTGCACAGGATAGAGTAGCATGGAGAGCTGCATCAAACCAGTCTCTATCAGCATTTATTACTGACGAATTTCCTAACTGCTTTGTCCATAATTACAATGAAATGGAACGTGAGCTGTAAGAATATTTCTTGTTATAAATCTGTCAGCAATAAAACACCACTGAAAGTAAGTGAGAGAGAAACAGTATTTTTCTATAACATAAAAAATCCTTTGCATAGGGTGATCTGACCTGTAAATTTCTATTGTAGAATAATATTTATGCAGGCTAGGCATTCCCGAGTGATTCTAGGTGCTTCAGTCTGGAATCGTGCTGCTGCTACGGTTGCGGGTTTGAATCCTGCCTTGGCCATGGGTGTGTGGGATGTCCTTAGGTTAGTTAGGTTTAAGTAGTTCTAAATCTAGGGGACTGATGACCTCAGATGTTAAGTCCCATAATCCTTAGAGCCATTTGAACCATCTGCAGACTAGATGTTCTGAATTAGGGAAACACAGTAACCACAATTACATTGTGAGTGTCTCTGTGGGCCTCTCCAATTGGTGAGTTACATAGTAATTTTACAAATCATTTGATGACAGCCTGGTAATGAGACAAGACCAATAATGATGTCACTTGTGTGACCTGACACAGAAATATAGAATAAAAAAAAGAATGATATGTCGAACATTTCTGTCACTGACGTGACACTAGACTTGTATTGGAGAGGAGTGTGGTTCAAATCGCCATGTACACATTATGATTTATGTTTTCTATTGTTTGGTTATATCATTTGAGGTGAATGTTAGGACGGTTCTATTTATATGGGCTGACACTCTCCTCCATACCTACCCAACTAAGGTAAAGTGCCACCTTTAATGATAACAATGTTAACAGAATATTAAATTCTGCCTTCATTTCTGTTTTTGATGTTTGTTGGTAATATTTGTTGTAATTATGATGTGAAGTTGAAAACAAAATGACAAGCTACTTAAGGGAACGTTACCTGATCTTTGTTATGAATGTTTCTGTTTTGACTGTATGATTAATTCATTCAATTTGTTGCATCTTAGGTTAGAACGTGAGATTGAAGTAGGAGTGCCAAACCCAGCTGCACGTTTGGATATCCTGGGTCGCCTGCTACCAGATGTCACCCATGATGTGCTGAGTGATGCAGCAGCAGCTGCCCATGGGTTTGTGCCGGCAGACCTGGCATCTCTAGCATCACATGCAGTGCTATCAGCTGCTCGTCGCGGTGCTTCACAACCAGTGAAAGATGATTTTGCTGCTGCCTTCTTGCAAGTTCGTCCAAGTGCACTACGCGAGGTCCTTGTTCAAGTGCCAAATGTGAGTTTTGTAATTTCTTGCAATGTTTCCTAAGAGACACTTGTAAATACAAGTGGTTGCAGAACATACCAGCTGTTGAATACGTCTTAGAGATTTGTGATAACCATGTTTAGTCAGGAATGAATGAAATAATGTGCTTATATGAATATTCTTTATTCAGATTCTGCAAGGGCAACTTGCAAGGAAACATCACGAACTTGATGTCATATTTTAAGGGGAGGAAAGCCCACATGCAAGATTTCACCCCTAGAAATCAATATTGAGTGAAAATTTGAGCCATGATTCTGATAGTATGCCGTTATGACCTTCTGAACGTACAACTGTGCATGCACCATTGGTAACTTGCTTTGTCCCACTGCAGCAGCTTAATGTCTGAGTATGAAGTAAAGTACAATGGAATGAGTAAGAGGGTTGCCGACATTGGTAACATGCTTTGTTCACTGTGTCAGAGTGTGTTTTTTCTAACCTACAGCTGCTGTCAGAGATATCTTTTATATTATGTTTCTCAGATGCAGTGTAGATGAATGAAATGAAAGAGTATGCTATTTCATAAGTAGTGTAATGGTATTTAATTATTGACATCACTGCTGTCCATTGTTTCCTTCGGATTTTAAAACTGACACTGTTAAAGTTAATACATTTACAGGAGATGTACTGTTCTTCAATATGATTTGCATGATTAAATTGTAAAATGAAAATCATTAACTACATTTCATACTAATTCATCATATGCTTAGATCTATTCATTTTGATTTTGAGGCATATGTGTAGCTGTAGAATATCACCGTGAGAATACTGATAAAATAATATTGACTGTGTATGTGCATGAAGTCGACATGTTACATACTCATATTAATTTCCTTTTTTTTTTTTTTTTGCATGGAATAACATGTTCTTGAACAAGGTTTAGAAACACATTGGACAGAAGAGTCCACCTCCCCCTTCCTCTTCTCTCTCCATAAGCATTACATGAATAGGAAGGTTGTGGTTGTCATTCTGCCATACAGTACTTTGCACTTGGGCATGAGGCAACTGCAGTGGGGTGGAGCAACTGACAAACAGCAGGTGCCTGCAGAAGTTTAAAAGCTGTACTCCCAGCTAGTCATAACTCAGTACTATCAGAATTATGGTTCAAATTTTCACACAGGATCGATTGCTGGGACTGATATCTCACAAATGTGCCTTTTTTCCTTAAAATGTGAAGAAAAGTTGGTGATATTTCTTTATTAGACATAATTTTTCCAACTTTTGTGGAGATGAATGGTAGTGCTTGCATTAAACAACATGGTTTTGTATTGATATCGCTCCTTCACTTTTGACATAACCCCTATAGTTATTGAAGACTTTGTGGGAATGGGAAGTAAGTGTTTCCATTTCTTGTTGATGGGAAGTAATATCCTGCTCTCTGAGCTACTCCATCTTCTTACAGTCCATTATCTGCAGAAAACCGTCCACATTGTATTGAAGGTGTTTTTACCTACCAAAAGATGCAGTAGTTTTTAATAATCATGTGCTTTCCTGACAGATTAAAAAGTGCACACAATTAGGACTTGAACCTTGATTCTTGCCTTTCAAGGACTGTGTACTTTCCTGACAGATTAAAAAGAAGTGCATGTGATCAGAGCTTGGAGTCTTGCCTTTCAAGGACTATGACTTAACAGCGAACCAGGAGCTTCACTCTACATCTGCATTATACTCCGCAAGCCACCTAATAGTGTGTGGCAGAGGATACTTTCGCTACCACTATCTGATCCCTCCAACCCTGTTCCACTCGTGAATAGTGCGTGGGAAGAATAATTGTCGGTAAGCCTCTGTATTGGCTCTAATTTCTAGAATTTTCTCCTCGTGGTCAATACGCGAGATGTATGTGGGGGGAAGTAATATGTTGTCTGTCTCCTGAAAAGTGCTATCCCAAAATTTCAATGGTAAATCTTTCTGTGATGCACAATGTCTCTCTTCTCATGTCTGCCAGTGGAGTTTGTTTAGCATCTCTGTAACTCTCTCTCACCAGCTAAACAATCCCGTGGTGAAACGCGCCACTCTTCATTGGATCTTCTCTAACTCCTCTATCAATCCTACCTGATAGAGATCCCAGATACATGAACAGTACTCAAGAATTGGGTGAACAAGCTCCTTATAAGCCACTTCTTTTGTGGATAAGTTACATTTCCTTAAGATTCTTCTGATGACTCTGAATCTCGTGTCTGCTTTTTCCACTATCTGTTTTATATGGTCATTCCACTTAAGGTCACTCTGGATAGTTATGCCTAGATATTTTACGGCAGACACTGTCTCCAGCTGTTTGTCATCAATAGTGTAGCTGTACAGTAGTGAATTTCTTTTCCTATGTATGCACAATATGTTACATTTATTTACTTTCAGGGTCGACTGCTTGTCTGCACCATTCATCAATTCTCTGCAGGTCGTTCTGCAAATTCTTACTATCGTCTGGCATTGCTACTTTGGTATAAACAACTGGATCGTCTGCGAATATCCTTAAAGAGCATCCGATGCTTTCTACTAGATCATTTATATATATTGTGAACAGCAACAGTCCTATCACACTTCCCTCTGGTACTCCAGATATTACTTTTACCTCTGTGGATTTAGTTCCGTTAAGAGCAAAGTGTTGAATCCTATTGTAGATCAGCTCCGATACTCCGTAAGCTCTTTTTTTTTTTTCTTTAAATAGCAATGCGGGATGGTGTCAAATGTTAAGGAACATGGCATCAGCCTGACTGCCATTGTCCACTGCGCTGTACATCTCATGGAAGAACAGAGCGAGCTGAGTTTCGCAGGCTCTCTGTTTGCGGAATCCATGTTGATTTTTATAGAGGAGCTGTTCATTTTTAAAAAAAGTCACAATTCTTGAGCATAAAACGTGTTCCTTAATTCTACAACAGATTGACGTCAACGATATAGTCTATAATTGTATGTATCTGTCTTATGTCCTTTCTTAAAAACTGGAATGACCTGCACTTTTTTCCAGTTGTTATGTACTTTTCATTGCTCAAGCGATCTACAGTAAATTACTGCTAGAAAGGGAGCAAGTTCTTTCACATAATCTTTATAAAATCTTATAGGTATCTCAACTGGTCCGGAAGACTCCACTACTAAGCAATTGTAGCTGCTTTTCAGTTCCGCTATCAGTTATCTCTAACATCTGCCATTTCGACGTTTGCATTACGATTGAAAGGAGGGATGGTGTTACAGTCTTCTGCAGTGAAACAACTTCAGTAAACTGAATTCAGTATTTTTTTCCTTCTCTCTGTTATCTTCTGTTTTGGTGCCAGTGAGGTTGCTGAGAGAATGAATAGATGATTTTGACCCACTTATTGATTTTACATAGACCAAAATCTCTTAGGGTTTTTACTCTGGTCAGCTGACAATGTCTTACTTTCAAAATCATTGAACGCTTCTCTCATTGCTCTCCTTGCACTCATTTTTGCTTTGTTCAGCTTTTGTTTGTCAGCAAGGTTTTTTACTTCTCTTGAATCTGAGATGAAGTGCTCTACTTCTCTTGAATCTGAGGTGAAGTGCTATTTGTTTATGTAGCACTTTTCTAACACGGCTATTAAACCATGGTGGATCTTTCCCATCTCTTAAAACCTTACTCAGAACGTACTTGTCTAGGGCATATTGGACGATGCCTTTGAATTTTTTCCATTTGTTCTCCACATCTTCATCCTCATCACTGAATATTTGATGCTAACTTCTGAGATATTCTGAAATTTGTATCCTGTCACCCTTGCTGACCAAATATACCTTGCTACGTTTCTTAACATTCCTTGTAGGACCCGTCATCATAGATGCTGCCACAGCCTTATGATTACTGATAACTTCCTCTGCGTTAACTGATTCGATAAGTTCAGGTCTGTTTGTTACCAGGAGGTCTAAGACATTACCCTCATGAGTTGGTTCTCTAACTGTCTGCTCAAGATAATTTTTGGACAAGACATCCGGAACAATGCCACACGATTCCCTGTCTCTGGCACCAGTTTTGATGGCACAACACTCCCAATCTGTACCTGGCAAGTTGAAGTCACCCCCTTTTACAACAGCACAATCAGGGAAATTACTGATGATATTCTGTAAGCTCTGTCTGAAGTGCTCTACAACTACAGATCCTAACCCAGGTGGTCTATAAAAGCATCCAATCACCATTTTTGACTGTTCTTTGATACTCAATTTCACCCAGATTAATTCACATTCGGAATCCATGAAAACCTCGGTAGATTTGATTAAATTTTTTATTGCAATAAACACGCTGCCACCATTGGTGACTAACCTATCCTTATGATAAACATTCCAGTTTGAACATAGGATTTCATTGTCATTGACATCTGGGTTCAACCAGCTTTCTGTTCCCAATACTATCTGTGCATTATAACCTTCAATAAGTGATACTAATTCTGGGACCTTCCCTTGGGTTTACTAAAATCATATTAATCTTTTCTAAGTCCTCAGATTACATTAGAGTCTAACTAAAATAAAACAATCGAATATCCAGGATGGAATAATGACAATATTATGAATATCAGAGTACAGTTACATTGATTTATAATTACAGTGCCTCTCTTGGACAGTCTATCATTATTATGACGATTTCTGTATCAAGATCTTACTCAATCATCTTTGTCAAACCAGAAATGGGACTCCATCCTTAACTAGACAATTGTTGTTAAAAAGATTTCCTCATTTTCTGTTGTATCTGACAAGCCAGCAGAAACTAATTTGATATTTGTTAACTGGGGAATAAATTGTCACAAAACAAGCAGTGTGGTGCACATCTCACATCATCTTCTCATCCACTGTGTGATGTAGTGTTGTCTCATGTAGCCTGTCATCTTTTTGTGGAAATGAAAGAGCATAAAACAAAATATTTGTGTAAGATACCAATTTTGATGTATGACTTACATCTTAATGTGTGTTCCACACACTAATAACTTACATGCGGAGGACAAGTTAGTATTTCAGTGCATGGAATCACACCTCTTTTTGTCATCAGATAATAAAAAAATTGTCATATTCTGAGACAGATGTATCAACAGTTTTGTTAATTATACTATTCAGAAGGCTAATAATACATTGAAAGAGGGTGCTTTTATCCTATAAACAAAAATTCTTGTTATTGAAACAGCAATCTTGAATTCTATTATAACATGCTACAAAATGCCTTGCAGTTTGAATAGACGGATGGATGAAAAAGGTGCTGGAAGTACTGTCTCTGCACTATATCACCAATTGTGCGTGTAATGGTATCAGTTGATGATTACATTGACCATTGAAGTGATATGTCCATACTGTGTACTGTGCAAAGGGAGTTTTAACTTTGTGACAATGCACACAAATCTTTTGTGAGGTATATTTACTTTCTCAGGACACTTAATATTACTCAGCAAAGCAAACAGCAGTCATAGCCATGGCAGAAACTAATTTAGTTATATGGTGAAATAAGCCATATTCTAGTTTTAATTGATCTTGTTTCTTGCCTCACAGTACAAGCATGGAAAGTAGTTAAAGAAAATGTCTTCATAAACAGGTATGGCAGCTCCTTATTAATGGCATTAAATTGATAAATTTAAAAAATAGAAGGTGGTAAAATGGACTCTGAAAGTACTAAAGTTGAATAAGTTAGTCAGTAGTGTATGGAAAGAGGACCATAATACTGACAAGGGAACCTCCACATCGCACCCCCCTCAGATTTAGTTATACGTTGGCACAGTGGATAGGCCTTGAAAAACGGAACACAGATCAATCGAGAAAACAGGAAGAAGTTGTGTGGAACTAGGAAAAAAATAAGCAGTGCTCCACTTCCATGGATATTGCAGTATTGCTTCTATCTCTTTTTTGTTCATATATAAGGGGCATTCAAATGAAACCCGGTCAATAGTGTAAAGTAATGATGATTTTATTAACTCAAAAATGTAGTTATACACAGTACACATACTCAAAAATAGTCGCCAAAACTGTTGGCACATTTATCCTATTGTGACACTAGCCAGTCAATTCCATCCTTGAAGAAGCTAGTAGGCTGCTGTCAGATCCAGACCTGGACCCAGTCACACATTTCATCATCTGTTGCGAATTGATGTCTGTGAGTAGCTTGTTTTAGAGGTTCAAGCACATGAAAGTCGCACTGTGAAAGGTCGGAACAGTACGGTGGATGTTCCAGCATTTCCCACTGAAACTGCTGCATGGTCATCTTCACTGCATTGGCCATGTGTGGGTGGGCAATATCATGCAGGAGGATAACGCCATTGGACAACATGCCTTGGCGTTTTGACTTGATAGCTCGTCTAAGGTTCTGTAAAGTGGCTTTATAACGCTGAGCATTAACAGTGGTTCCCCGTTCCAGGAACTCGACAAGCAGTGGGCCCTTGTGGCCTGCATGTTCGGTAGTGGACGATAACTTGTGTGACCACCTTCTCTTCGGTGTGAAACCACACTGGTGCTATGCAACACCAAATGGTGTGCATGTGTCAGTTTCTCTACCAATAGATCGCGCCACCATACCTGCAGTTACGTGGTGCCACCTTAGATGTAAGGTAAAGGTAGATGCACTGACCAGGCTTCATTTGAATGGACCTTATACATGAAAATGCAACCCATGTGTCTTTTACTTAAGTTGGTTTTGTTAGGCCATTAATGACTTTATACACATACGTATTAGTCAGAGTTCAGCATTAAATATTACAGAGAAATTTCCTTATGCCCTAGGTAAACAGTCTGATCCATTACACTCCTGCTGTCACCTGGGCCATTTTACATGATATTATTTCTCTGTGGACTCATACTGTGTAAACTATACATTCGCCATCCTGTCATATGACAGTTGCCTTCTTTGGCTTCATCAAGCAACACAGTTTTCTTGCATCAGTTGGTTTGAATGTACACTGAAAATTTCAAGGAACTACTTCTTATGATGTTACAAAGAAGCCAATCCACAGTTCATTGTTGCTCAAGTTATATCCCCAACTACCAAGGATGCAACAATGTGTTGTTCTGTGAAATGGAATACAGTCATTCTTGCAGATTGCTTACTGCTGCATAGCGCTCAGCTTTGTGACACCGAGGTTGTACTGGTGAACTCCAAAGTATCTAAGAGCACCTTCTGACTCCGACTGCCCCTGTGCTGCGATGAGTACCATACTGCTGCTCAGATTTGTGATGATCCCTTATTTATAGTATGCCAGTGGCTATTAGTTTCATGTTCGCAGGGTGTCTTGTTGTGTAGCTTCTACTTTTCCTTGCTGCTTTCCTAATTTCTGGAAACTTCTAAACCAGTTGGAGTGATTTTGAAATATGTGTAGCCGAGGTAGCTTGTTCATATTTCATCTGCTGCCTCTTTGCTGTTACCTAGAGACATGTTATCAAAGTGCAGTGTCCTTCTTACTGAAGGTATGGGCACATCACTTTCCCACAGCACTTCGGTTGTTTGCCTAAACTACTTTCTGCTTGTTTTTTGTAATATGTAGCAGTAGAGGACTTTCCTAATCTCAGTAACATGCTCTCCCTAATATTTCATGTTAATGAAATTTGACAGCCATGACAATGTGCTGTAATGCATTAGTACATAATGATTTGCCAGTCATACACTTGCAGTTATCCTGAATAAATCCAGAGTGTCTGCATATATGTAGAATAATGCTGAGTTTTATTTTATTCCTTTCAACAAGTTCAGTGTCATGTTTAATATTGCCTTGGAGTTTGTATTGGTCCAGAAAATTAGACTTTCATTTCACTCCCAAAATCATTGGTATGTACCTTCTGCACATTGGCAGCCATGGCGAAGCCAGATCGCATTGCATCCTTCCTCTTTCACATGTAACCGATAATGTTCAAGAGGGAGGGATGAGTAAAGAGAACACTGGTGTAATGACTGCAAGACACTGATAAAAAACTGTTAACTTTCAGTCTATGAAGTACACATTTCACATGCGTACTGTCCCTCACGTTTTTAACAAGTAAAACAGGTATTCATTAAAGCTATTAGAGGGTCATGAAATTCTAAAAATGGATGTATATTAATAAACACTTCAGAAATTTCAGAATAGTATGTTAGTCACACACACACACACACACACACACACACACATACACACACAAACTGAATTGAGAGCATAAAACATTAATGACTTTTAAAATTTTCCATTTTCTTATGAACGCTATCAAAATGTAACAAATGTTTTTGCATCTGCTTCAGATTGCAATAAAAAGAATTAATGTTAGTGCTGACACGGAAATGTTCAGTTATATGCTATTGCAATACAAATAAATGGTGCTGATGTGACAAAGTAAATAGAAAATACAAGTGCTGAATATATGTAGGTTTCAAACCTTTTCAGGCAATCCCTGCATCACAGGAAAGAGAATATTGGAAATAGGGAAAAATGGAGTAAACATGGTGATGTGCTGGACTATTGAAAACTTCAGTGCAGACACCAGATAGGTAAAAACTGATGGGTTT
Organism: Schistocerca cancellata; assembly: GCF_023864275.1. Classification (NCBI taxonomy): domain Eukaryota; kingdom Metazoa; phylum Arthropoda; class Insecta; order Orthoptera; family Acrididae; genus Schistocerca; species Schistocerca cancellata. Next base: position 104,405,918 of record NC_064632.1, read on the forward strand.
AGGAATAACAATGGATTACCAGTTGTTTTCCATTCCACCCATAATTGTACAGCAAGAGTTAATATTGTAGTGGTATGTAATTATCTAAGGAAAAATGGAAAGTGAATACTGAGTATAAATTCCTGAAAGGGATATTTCTGGGTAAAAGTGCTTCTTTATTTCCATCATGCTTCTTATTTATTTGACCGACAAGAGATTCTTTGTCTTCTGTTGACTCTGTTGAAGCATTGGGCAATAGATAAGCTCCTAAAAATGTTTTTGTGTTGGTGCTTGTAGCAAGAGAATGCAAAACCAATATAGTGCCTTATGTAGTAATAGGTGGCTAAGATTTATTGATAAAGTTATTGTGTTAATTGGGGTTGCTGTAGAGGGTGCCTTAGGTGCTACAACTCTTTTGATAATTGATTCTTTGGGAACAATGTAAAAAGAAAAGTAAAATGAAAGACTGTTCTGGAATTTATTTCTCCAACTTGTTTCCTAAACTGTATATTTCCAGATAGGTATGTGCAGTGACTTTTCCTTCTGTGTAGCACCTATTGTTTTACTATACTGTATGCTGATTCCTGTCTGTATGCTTTTCCCAGTGAGGGAACTGGTATAAAAGTTATGAGCTCTTCTTATGCATTTTTCTGTATGTTGTACTCCTGTAGATGTTCATATTTTATCAGTCTGTACATAAACATTTGTTGTCAGTCTTAAATAATATAGTGTAACTATCATTGTGAACTGAAGAAAATTTGTGGAATAGTATCCTATTTTCTTTGAGCTATTGATTATTATGACATGGATATATTTTCTGTTTGTATAAATTTTTGGGGGATTATCATTGCTGTGAAGTTGCCTTTAATACTACAGCATGTCTTCCATTAGAGCAGGTGCAGTGGAGTGACATTGGCGGCCAACATGATTTGAAACTCAAGCTTCGCCAAGCAGTGGAGTGGCCACTGCGTCATCCTCAAGCCTTTTCACGTCTCGGTATCTCACCACCACGTGGTGTGCTGATGTTTGGACCACCTGGATGTTCAAAGACTATGATTGCTAAAGCACTTGCAACAGAGAGCAAGTTAAATTTCATCTCAATAAAGGTTAGTTGCTTATATTCTGAAATTACAAAACAAACTGTTAGCATAGAAAGCTACAATTGATAATAAAGTGTTTTAAATATTAATATAATGAAAATTACAGCATATAAACCACAAAAAAGAATGGAGAAAGGCCATCACTCACCTTGTAGCTAATTGATTGGTGTAGTGTAGACACATACATCTCAGAACATCACAAAGCTTCCATCCTTTAATCACTCTCTCCTCCTGTTAAGAAAACAATGTGAATAAAGTACATAGACAAATAAATCTGACTATGGTGAAGACAGAGATACCTAAGCAGCTTTTGACATGAGAGGCAAGAAATGAGGTGGGACTGGGAATGGAGATAATTGTGTAGCACAATGACTAGTAGAGATACATGCTTGGAGGTTTGCATGACGCCACAGTATGATAGTTCCCACCTGTATGATTCAGAGAAGCTGCTTTTGCGCTGAGGGAGGGCAGGTGACTGGAAGATCCAGAAGGCACAGCTCATGAAACTATCATTGAAGTAAACCATATTCTATTGATCAACGTACTCTGTCACTAGAGTATCAAACTTGCCCTAGGCTGTGGTGTGGCGGATATATGGTGGCCATTCTCACATTAAAAAAAACTGTGTAATGGTTTTAGCAGAGCTGATGACATGGCATTTTTCACAGGGACCCTGGCTTTGTTGGGATTAGATATGTCACTGAAAGGGCTGGTAAGATGTGATGGGAGGATGCATGAGACAGCTTCTGCATCTTGATCATTTATATGGTGTGACCAACGTGACAGATATTTCACTTTTTAAGGCAAACAGTGGAATACCTATTTGAAAAGGATTTTGTGTAGGGTGTTCTTCATTTCAGTGGATATTGAAAGGTATTTGAAGCCCAGGCAGAGAATGTAATTCAGATTTTCCGATCTATGGTGGTACTTGGTGTCAGTAAGTTAGGAAAATGTTGCTTGACTCTTCAAGGGACATATATATCCACAGGACATTGCCTGTAGACTTCTCCATGATGCACAGTGCATTTCTTACAGCATTTGATACTGTAGTTTGATGAGCCTGGTATTTGTTCCACTTCTTCAGGGTTACAAATTGCCAAGTAATGCTCAAGAATTGGTCAAATGAGGGATTTGTAAGCTACCTTTCTTATGGGTCTTATGGCTGAATTGCACGCATGTACCATTCTTCCAATGAGCTATTAATTATGCATAGTTATTCCACTTTAGATCTCTCCTAGATATTTTATCATGGTGGTTGTTTCCGGCAACTGATCAGCAGAAACAATAATGGCTCTTTTTGCTTGTGTATGTGTAATACCTCAAATTTGTTTATATTCAAGGTCAACTGCAACTTTCCTGAACCAAGTGCCGATTCTCTGCAGGTATTACTGCGTTTGGATACAGTTTCTCTTTAAACTGAAACATCCCTATGCACAACAGCATCATTTCCAAACAGTCTTATGGAGCCTCTGGCACTGTGCACCATATCATTTATGTATCCAAAGATAATAAAAGGCCATATATCACTCCCATGGTATCGTGTAATGAAAAGGTAAGAACAGTCAGAAAAGCTATTCTAAATTTGTTTATTTGAAGACTCTTTAAAGCAGACTGCTTCACTTCAGCGGAAGTGTTTAAACTCAGAAGATTGTTCCTGGAGCCACTTGCAATTCTGAACATGTGGGGTGTCGCATTGTCCTGCTGAAATTGCCCAAGTCCGTCAGAATGCGCAATGGACGTGAATGGATACAGATGATCAGACAAGATGCTTACATATGTGTCACGTGTCAGAAACGTATCTAGTTGTATCAGGGGTCCCATATCACTCCAACTGCACATGCCCCACACCATTACAGAGTTTCCACCAGCTCAAACAGTCCCCTGCTGCCATGAAAGGTCCTTGGATTCATGATGTTGTCTCCATACCTGTACACGTCCATTTGCTTGATACAATTTGAAGTGAGACTTGTCTGACCAGGCAACATGTTTCCAGTCATCAACAGTCCAATGTGTCTATTGACTGGCTCAGTTGAGGCATAAAGCTATGTGGCGTGCAGTCCTTGAGGGTACACGAGTGGTTCTTCAGCTCCAGAAGCCCTAATCGATGATATTTCATTGAATGGTTCATATGCTGACACTTGTTGAAGGCCAAGGATTGAAATCTGCAGCAATTTGTGGAAGGGTTGCACTTCTGTCACATTGAATTCTCATCAGTTGTTGTTGGTTCTGTTCTTGCAGGATCTTTTTCTGGCCACAGCGATGTCAGTGATTTGATGTTTTAGCAGATTCCTAATATTCATGGCACACTCGTGAAATGGTCGTATGGGAAAATCCCCACATCATTGCTACCTCAGAGACGTTTTGTCCCATCGCTCGTGCTCTGACAATAACACCATGCTCAGACTCACTTAAATCTTGATAACCTGCCATTGTAGCAGCAGTAACAGATCTAACAACTGTGCCAGACACTTGTTGTCTTACATAGGCATTGCCAACCGCACCACCGTATTCTGCCTGTTTGCATATCTCTGTATTTGAACACGCATGCCTACACCAGTTTCTTTGGTGTTCAATGTATGTTCAGTTTGTGAAAGATCTGGTGATCTTGCTGGCTAAGGCTGTTATTCACTACGAAGTGCAAGTTGTGTCACAGCAGCTGTACATGGACATGCATTATCCTGCTGAAAAAGCACATTACATTCTTGTTGAAGAAATGGCAGTATCACAAGGATAACAACATGTGCAATGTAGTGGGTGCTGGTTGCTTTATTCTGCAGAAACACCAAATGTGACTGCGAGTTGTAAATGATGTATCCTTCTCCCCTCTTTTACCATGAAGTGTAAGATGGTGTCTGTGTGTCATGAGCGAATGCATTCTGAAATTGGCCTCTTCCCTGGTCTACGGTTGTGGGATGTCCCAAAGACCACTGATGAAAACAGCAACACATGATACAATACATTGTGCTCAGCACATGTTGCAGTCGTCGATACATCCATCCAGATTCCTGCAGGCCACCGGTGTGACCCTCTATAAGTGGCTGAGGTTGTTCAATAGGAGTATGTACTCAATGTTGGGGCATGGTTGTAGCATAGAATGAATGTCGCAAATACTGTTTACCTCTAAACTCAGCAGTTTTACTTTCTACACAGTCAAAACAGAGCCCACAGAGAGATCTCGTGAATGCCATCTGATCTCTGATGACCATGACAAATGAATCACTACTACAACCAACCAGTATGCACATATTGTAGATTGGTGCTAATGAATGCCGCTCTTGAGTGTTTGCATGTTGCTTCTTCAAATTTCCCGTCAGTATCTATCACAGTTGTCATGTTTTCATGAATATGTTTGGCAGCCAGTAAAATTCCTAAGTGATCTCCTTTGCATTTCATTAGATCCCTTACATTTCTCTACTAACAAAGTTAAACTCTTTCTTGGTCCGGGAAACCTAATGTATTTCTTGGTTAACTTCCCTTTGCTATTCAGCAAGTTGATATCAAACGGAGAGTGCATGCTGGAAAATCCTTTTCTTACACTCATCTGTTACTTAATGATTATATTCTTTTTAGTCCATCATTAAAAGTTCTGGCTATGTATAAATATTAAGAGGCATCAAGCAGACTTAAACCTCTGTATTTATTACAGTTAATGTCTGTACCTTTCTTGTATTTTTATATTACCTTGGCCTTTCCTCCAGTTTTTAATACATTTGCTTCCAGCACATATTTACAGAGTTCAGGGTGCTATAATGTACTAGTTTTCCCCCTATAATTAACTAACTTTTTGTTAATACCATCTAAGAATGTTGCCTTCTAATTTCTGTAGTGTACAATGATGTTGCTAAATAGTCCACCAGAAGTACAGCTTGTGTATAATTTTGTTTCACTTTTGAAATTTTGTCACCATTCTTCTGAATCTTTTTATTGTATTAAAGGGTTTTGTAATGATTTATGACTTATGATGAGGAATTAATTTAAATTCATATCTGCTTACAATTATTGATCATGGTGTGAGGCTTGCTAAAGGATTAATTATACTTTTGTGTTTATAACTTACCTTAGGGACCGGAGCTGTTTAGCAAGTGGGTAGGAGAATCTGAACGAGCAGTTCGTGAAGTCTTCCGCAGAGCACGACTAGTAGCGCCTGCGATTGTGTTTTTTGATGAGTTGGATGCCTTGGGTGGTGTGAGAGGAGATGGTGGTGGCAGCAACAATGTACAGGAACGTGTTCTCGCACAACTGTTAACTGAGATGGATGGTGTCACTCCTCTGGGCAATGTGACAGTTGTTGGTGCTACAAATCGCCCTGACAGGATTGACAAGGTGAGTAATATTACCGAATCAAAAATGTTTGCAGTTGAAGTTATATATATCAAATTTTAGCAATATGAAACGACAACCACCATAAAAAAGTTGTTCTTTGTATTGGCCTTTCTCTCTTAACGGGGAGGAAGGTACTTGACAAGTCCATGTACTGTGCACTGTGCGTGGTCTGCAGTGCAGTATGCATGACTGACGTAGCTATTTAATGACAATGGACACACATTTGGGAGGTACCTAAATTCCAGTCTGATAATCTTAAGACTGGTTTTGTGAGATTTACATGCATCACTTTAGATTAAACATGATTCTGTCAAACAGATTATGGCATTGGACTCACATTTGGGGAGATCGGTGCTGAAATCACGTCCATCTAGATTTATATTTTACAAGATTAAAGTGAACAATTAAATGGTTCTGTGAATACTGGGATGGTTCTTTTGAAAACGATACAGTTGACTTCTTTTCCCATTCTTGCACCACCCAAGCGTGGGCTCCACCTGTGATGACTTCCTTTTTATCAATAAGAGAATGGCTGAATTCATTCCACTTTCTTCTGTAGTTGAAAAGTGCTTCATATCAATGAGACATTAAATTCCGATATGCTTTGATTTTTAACTTTTGTATAGACAAGCTTTATTTTAAACAAGACAGTTAAAAACATTAGTAGTGATACTGAAGGAATTTCATGCAGAATAACAAATAAACCATAGAGATCATTAAGTACGTGGATCAGCATGCTCACATTCTGATGAGGTGCTGGAAGATCTCTGCAAAGTATTGCAGAAGCTGTTAAATGACAGCAAATCCCATTATGAAATGATATCAGAGGATTTTAATGCCAAAGTAGGACAAAGACTGTGTACAGAACAACTTCCTCACTGAGAAACTTTGGATATGATATCAGAAATGATTGAGCTATATATGTTAGTAGAATGAGCTGAGAACAGTTATGTTTCTCCTTCACACTCTTCTCCAGAAGAAAGTGTATTTAAAAGTAGGTTGCTTTAGAAGATTAAATTAAATAAGAAGTTAAGCATCTTGGAAAGTGAAGGTTAACAGATACAGACAAAAGGAGTATAAACTTAACAAACAGTATAAAATCCTAGATGGAATAACAGTATAAATTAAGATGTATTGCTACTCATCCTTGCTCCCTACCCCTTGCCCCATGGCTCCTATCCCTTTAAAAGGCCTAGATGCAAGACATGTGACGTACATTCTTCTACTACCCCCTATTTTAGCCCACCTGGTTAGCCGTGTGTTAGACGGCACGGCTTTCCAGGCGGAAAGAAGCGCCTGGTCCCCAGCACGAATCCGCCCGGCGGACTTGTGTCGAGGTCTGGTGAGCCGGCCAGTCTGTGGATGATTTTTAGGCGGTTTTCCATCTGCCTTGGCGAATGCGGGCTAGTTCCCCTTATTCCGCCTCAGCTACATTATGTCGGCAATTGCTGCGAAAACACGTTCTCCATGTACGAGTACGCCACTATTACTCTACCGTGCAAACTTAGGGGTTACACTCGTCTGGTGTGAGACATTCTCTGGGGGTGGGGGGGATCAACTGGGGGCCAAACCACACAATAACCCTGAAAGAGTGGTTCGGTGTGGGGCAGCGGAGGGGTGAAGTGGACTGCAGTAGTCGTCATGGGGTTGTGGACCACTGTGGCTGTGGTGGGGACAGATCCTCTCTGTCATTTCTAGGCCGCCGGTTAATGTACAATACAATACCCCCTACTCAAGTCCTGTCACAGGCATTTCTCACTTTGTCAGAGTCGGGGCCACCTGTAAAAGCAACTTGTCTCTGTATGGCATACTACCGTATTTACTCGAATCTAAGCCGCACCAGAAAAATGAGACTCGAAATAAAGGAAAAAAAAATTTCCCGAATCTAAGCCGCAGCTGAAATTTGAGACTCGAAATTCAAGGGGAGAGAAAAGTTTTAGGCCGCACCTCCAAATCGAAACAAAGTTGGTCCATTGTAATATGAGGCACAATTCAGGTCGAATGAATGACGATACAGCTACAGTAGTTTGGTTCGAGCCGTAAGCTTAGCAGTTAAGCTTTACCAGGTAGCCATTGCTATGCGTCAGGCGCTCCGTCCTTATTTATACGGGTACCCTTCGTTTTTCACATGCTTCGTCTGGTTTGAATTGATTGCTTATTTTTCTTTGATCTGATAATTGCCGTTCTCTTTGTTATAGGTGTTTTCGTCACTCTAAGCTGAAAATGCATTACTGTACTGTGTCATGCATTGTTTGTCGCATTCCGATAATGAATGTTCACGACCTGTCGCCGCTCGCGGCATGGTTTGCTTTTGTGTGTGCTACCGCCGCTTACAATAAAAAAAAAAAGAGAGTAATTGTCTCAGTAGCGTAACAATGGCAAGAGACTGCTATTTGTTGTTATTTACACTGCTGCTTTCTTTGATAATGATCAACAAGAACCAAATAATAAACTGCGTATGGTAGAAGATGTTCTGAACGAGAGTTAAGCGACAATTTTTCTCCGTTTGAAAATCTTTGCAGACGCCTCTTTAGTACATTATTTTCTGCACATAAATTAGTCACCTTAGATTTAAAAATCTAGTCAATTGCCGCGCGCGCTTCATTTCTGACTGTATCACTATTAGGCATAAGAATAATACGAATCTGAACATGTGTTGTCTCACTCTAGTTTCGTAGTTTATTAGGCAGACAGGAGTTAAATGAGATAGCAGCAAACACGAAAGAATACATGGCAAAATGTTTATATTCGTATTATTCTTATGGTGAAGAGAATACTGCATGTGATTCAGAATTCACAAAAGTCCCATTAGCAACCATCTCTTCTCACAGGTAGGAAAAAAAATCAGAACGTAGAATTGGCCATACTGACAAACATCGCAAACGGTCTTGCCAGTCGGATTTTCGTAGTGCATTGAAAAGCTGCTACATTCGAAGATGAACAATACGGAATTTGTATTTACTTCGTTGGATAATGCATGAAAATGCAGTGGTCAAAATTCGGGTCGGAGAAAAAAAGCTCGTCTTTCATCTTTTTTTTTTTAAATTTATTTACTGACGCAGAGGTTTTGGCGCCAGTATTTATCTTTGTGCCTGTAAAGCATGCCTGTGTAGCGCTACATATATTCGACGGCAGAAGTTAGTTGTGGCGGCACCTACCAACATATTTCAGAACTTCCGATTACTTTGCACTCGATTCTAAGCCGCAGGCGGTTTTTTGGATTACAAAAACCGGAAAAAAAGTGCGGCTTAGATTCGAGTAAATACGGTAGGTGTGCATCATCAGTAACAGGATATCTGTCTGCATGAATTGCTGTTGCAGAAGGATGGCCAAGAGAAAGCTGGATCCCCCATTTTCCAAGCATGCCACAGAACTTAATATGTATTACTTAGTTGACTGCTTCACAGCCCAGGTTATCTGGATGTTCCCTGTAACTCCCCTGACCTCAACCTCATTCCCTTCCCTGCTCTCACTCCAGCTCACTTGCAAAATCCTCTGTGTTTCTCTGCTCTCCATTCCCCTGCCCCACCAAACTATACTCACTTGATGCTGTATCTAACAATCCACCATCCTGTCCCCACCATGTCTGCATACTCCCACAGACAGCGCTAGAGCATCTTCCCAAATGCCTGCACTTCTGTCCCTCCCTCTCCCCACCCCCACCTCTTCTGTACCCCACTACCCACCCTAGCTGCCAGCTGAGATCACCATTTTCCCCAGTGGAGCTACAACACCTGAAGATGAGAGTGGCCGTGTGTGTGTGTGTGTGTGTGTGTGTGTGTGTGTGTGTGTGTGTGTGTGTGTGTGTGTGTTTGTCTAGTAATAAGTGAAAAGTCTCTTAAAAGTGTCTATCTGCAGTAAAACACCTCATCTGTGCTGAGTAGTAATCTGTTGTAAATAGTATTACAGTTATTTAACAAAGGAAGTTTTGCAAACACCAAAGGATGTTGCAGTTACAAAAGACAAAAAATCTGAAGTAGAACAAGGCAGCTAAATAAACTGAGGTCTGAGTTTCAGGCAAATGATAATTGCGACATGATAAAATTTGTTGATTTGAACAGAACTAATCATAAGTGTGTTTGACACAATGTGAGAGAAGATGCAATAAAACTGCGATAAGAGAAATAATAGAAAAAAATAAAACTATGAAGAATTCAAAAAAGAAAATTTTGTTTATTAGACACCATATTGTATCATTTAAAATGAAAGATGGCCAGTAACTAACACAAAGAGAAAACAGTACAAACATTCGTAGATGTCTTTAAATATTGTGCAAAAGATGAAAAAGAAACATACATAATTTATCTTGAAAATAATGACATTCTCAGTTTAGTACTGGAAGAGATGTAGAGGTACAAAGCCATTCAAAGTATGAAGAAAGTGAAGGCACCTGGTGCTTCAGTTATTTAAGTTGTTAAGTTGTAGGAAAAGTTGTACAGAACAAAATTACAAAATTGTTTGCAGAATTCCTGTGGTGGGGGGGGGGGGGGGGGGGGGGGGGGAGGATTGCCCAAAACTGGAACAATATTGTACCTCTTGTCCTTCATAGGAAAAAAAACTGAAGTGACATAAAATTCTGTAGACTTATTAACCAGCTTTCTGGTATGTGCAACATATTCACTAAAATTATTGCCAACCACATAGAAAAAACATTAGATTGTCATCAATCAAAGCAGCAAGCTGGCTGTAGAACTGAAAATCACCATTTGAATATTGAGAATGAAATTGTAGAATGTAGGAATGAATATGAATTGTCCCTTTGTTTGAAATTCATAAATGAAATCTCTGCTGACAGGACCCAAGGAACAAAGCATTGATTTAACTTAATGCTAGTATCTTGAAGAATTTGCATATCAATGCTGCAGCATGCATTATACTTCACCAGAGTAGTGAGAAATTTGGAATTGGAATTAAGCTTAAAAAGGATTAATATCCCTGAAAACTGCTGTGCATGAGGAATTTCTCAGAAGTTTGCCTCTGGTGCAGATAAACTACGACAATGAGTAGAAAAAGTAAGTTTGAATATCATTTACAATAAGAATAAATTAAACTACAATGAATGCTGTAAAAAGGAAGGCTTACAATTAAAGTGTGTTGTTAATTTTGAGTGATGGCAGTGAGAAATGCACTTGTAATGAGAGAACCTTTTGAAAACTGAAGTAGCTTATCAAGCAATAGAGAGATACTTATTGGAAATTGTCTTAAGAGACAGGAAAACAAACAAATGGATCAGGCAGCACCTTGGTCTGGAATAATTATTGCTGTTATGAAGTACTTTTCTAGCTTCCAAGAGCCAATAAGAGACTGAGGTGATGAGATAATGGGAAGTGGGTAGATGATGTTAGAAAGTATTCAGATGCAACATGGATTTACATAATTGGAGTAAAGTTTATGACAACAGTGGTGGTCGTAGTGGTGGTCGTGATAACAATAACGATAATGATGATGATATGTAACAACATAGATTAGATTAGGTGTACTTTCTGTTCCAGTAGATCCATAATGAGGAGATCCTCCAGGATGTAGAACATGTCAGAAAAACAAGAATAAACAATAAATAATTACAAAGAAAGGCACATATGCTAATGTACCTTTCATAGATCGAAGTGAAATGGTCCTCAAGGCTGTGGGTAGAAAAAATCTTAAACATATTTTCATATAAAAGGTAATACATAACTTGTCACTTAAAAAAAAAAAAAGTGTTCAGTTCAATGAGATGCATATTATGTAACTCGTAGGCTATATGTAGCCACACATCAAGAGAAATAACATTTTACACCACTTAATTACAATGATTGATTACTGCTGTGAATTTGTTACAGAAGTCAGATTATACTAACACTTGCCTTACTTGATTTTGTTAGTAATATGTCAGTTGTTTGTACTTAAAAATTCGTCAGTGGAGTAAAAGTGTTGGCCACCAATAAATCGTTTAGGCCTCTCTTAAATTAACTTTGTTAGTGTTTAAACATTTTACAGCTGCTTGGTAAGTTATTGAGAATGTGTGTTCCTGAATAATGGACACCTTTGTTTGTGAAGATTATTCTTATTTTTAGAACTGTTTCCATCAACTGAACTGTTGCTTTGAAGAAGAAATATATTTTTAGTGACAAACTTGATTAACAAAAAAATATATTGGGAAGTAGTAGTTACTATCCCTAGTTCTCTAAACAGGCCCCTGCGGGATGTTCTTGAGTTCACACTAAAAATGATCCTTATTACACATTTTTGGACATGGGAAACTTTAGCTCAGCTTGATGAGGTGCACCTCAAAAAATAATCCCATACGTCATTATTTTGGGTCTGTGACCTGACTGGTGTACAGTGTTACACTACCTGCTTGTATGCGTAACAGTCAGTTGTTATCTTTACTCATTACATTGTTTGCATTCCATTCAAGGCATTCCACTATAATGTTAAATGTTTTAATATCATGCCTACCCATTGTAAGAAAACAATGTTATTATCTTTTCTTGAAACTTCATGTTCAGGACATGGGGGGATATTATTTGTTTGAGCCAACTGTTCATATAAAATCTATATAGCGTCCCCCACTGCCAACACCACTTTCCCCACCCTCAGTGTGACCTGGTGGATGTCATGCTACAAATCTAGGGGCCCAGGCTTTAATCCCCAGTTGTTCCTGGAGGTTTGTTTCATCATTTATCATTTCTTTCACCTCTTGACATTATGTATATGTGTGAAAAATGGCAGGTTGTAGCATGGTTTAGAGAACACATTCAACTAGTGGCCTCCTTATAACTGACTAACTGTTTTTGTCATTTGTATATATTTAGGTAGTTCAAGTAATTTCAGAGTGTTGATTTTGTCCTCAAGGGTACTTCCCACCTGATGAATTATCACTGAAAGTGTTGTTACATTGTGTTTACTAGTGGAATAACATAAGTGTGTGCCATAGTACCTGAGACTAATTCTTGGACCTGCCTGTGCATTCTGTCCACACCAATCTACAAGATCTTCTCTTATTGTTGGTGTTAATCACTGACTAAGAATTTAATGCACATCTCCATCTTTTGGTGCAAATAAATGCTAAAACATGACAGGAAGTTCACGTCACTCTGAGAATAGCATTGTTACAGGTGTCACAACATTGCAGTATGATGTACCAGTCAAGTCACAAAATGACCAGGCTGTTTGAATATGAGGATGCATGTGCTGTTGCATGTTATTGTTGTTGTTTTTATATGACAAACATTGTTGCCAAGCATAAAGTGACTGCTGGAGAAAATATTATGGAGAGCCTGTGTGATTTATAATGTGTGATGATGAGAATTTACTATTATGTTAAAAACAAATATATTTAAAAATTAATTTATGATTTTTCCCATTATTTCTGCAATAACTGTACTGTATCACTTCCATTTATTCGATAGTACTTAATATCTTGATGTCTGACTGTAGGCTCTCTTGCGTCCTGGACGTCTCGATCGTATTATTTATGTTCCACTGCCTGATGCTGACACTCGGCGTGAGATATTTATGCTTCAACTTGGACGTCGAACACCAGTTGCCTCCGATGTAAATGTTGAAGAACTTGTTCAAAGCACTGAAGGATATTCTGGAGCTGAGGTAATAATGCACACCCATATACACTGATAAGCCACAACACTATGCTAACTGAAACTTCATGGCAGATTAAAACTGTGTGCCCGACCGAGACAGTTTTAATCTGCCAGGAAGTTTCATATCAGCGCACACTCCGCTGCAGAGTGAAAATCGCATTCTGGAAACTATGCTAACTGTCCACACAAGACTGAATAAGGCCTAGTGATGTTGCAGGCACATAAGACATTAAGGAAAGTATATAAATTAAGCAGAGATGGAAGGGGATTCGTTCTACTGATGATGATACATGCTGCAAATGGGAAAATCCACTGAGATGACCAATTTTGGGGGGCAGACTGTTAAAAGTCCGGCGCCTGGGAACTAGCATCTTGGATAGCGGCTTGGCTGTTTGCATGCTGCTGTCGTGAGCATCTAAGGAAAGTGGCTGGACAACAATACAACCATGAGTAAGTGGCCAGATGTTTGATGTGCAAACCTCATCACAGAACGAGGTTGTCAGACAATTACTCACTCTGTAACAGTGGCAGATGTGGTGGCGGAGTACAGTACTGGTGCAAGTACAAGTGTTTTGGAGCACACACTGTTCAGTGTACATTGTTGAACATGACACCCAGCAGCAGGTGACTCCTATGTGTTCTTATGTTGACCCAATGACATTGTCTGTTACAGTAGCAGTGGGCACGGGATTGTATAAATTGTACTGTGGATCACTGGAAACTTGTCACCTGGTCAGATAAATAATATTTCATGTTACAGCAGAACAGTAGTCAAGTCCATATATACCATAATTCAGGTGAATGGCAGCTTCAAGCATGGTCCATGCCATGCACACATGCCAATGGGGGGCTGTGTCGTGCTATGGGAGACATTCATTGGGGTTTTCATGGTAATTGAAGGCACCATGACAACTGTGGGCTTTGCCTATAGTTAGGGACCGGAAAATGTAGCATCCATTTTTGACAAAATTCACAGCTATCTTTTGCAACATTTGCATCTTATTTTTGTCAAAATTCCCCCCCCCCCCCCCTCTCTCTCTCTCTCTCTCTCTCTTCCCCCCCCCCCCCCCCCCTCCCTTTCTCTCAATGACTAGACTTACAAATTTAAAAGTGAAGATAAACAAAGCCTTAGTTTTTTGAAATTGGCTTTTAGAAAAAAATTGCTGATTGGGATCTCTGTACTGGAAAGTTTGCTTTTGCAAAAACTTCAACAGCTTTTTTTCCAAAATGGCCTTTGTTTTCTTCTTTTCGCTGTATCTTAGCTTTCAAAAAATGACTGTTCTGTCAAAAAGCAGTAGCATTTTCCCACCAGTGAACTAAAAGCATCTCTGATTTAAGGTGTTTTGGACATCATTTTTCTTTTCCTGCCTAATTCAGTGATTACATAACCTACAAACTGTTAGTTTGACTTTTCATGGGCATTCGTAGCCAAGTGACCCATGCTTGACTATGCTACAGATAGAACTGACAAAATAGTTGGTGTAGAAGTAGAACAAAATGGGGCTAACTCTATTTTAACGTTAGAGGAAGAATTTCCATGCACTCGAAAAACATTACAGGTTTTGTTTTCCAATTGATATAGTGTGGTCACTGTAGGCTAAAGTGGCAGATGGCCATGAGTGTAAATAAATTAGAATTTTGACCACCAGAGGGAGGTGAGTGGTGAGGGGAAACAAACTCCACCTTCCTTTCGTAGGGCAGCAACGTATAGCAGAACTGACACATTGTCACAGGGATCGTGGATCTCTTCTGGTGTTGAAAGAGTTGTAATCGAACTCTGTAGTGGGCCATGATTAGTTGCTTCATTTATTTCAAAATAAGAAGAGGAAATGAGCAATGCATAACACAAAGCCCTCGGGAACAGTTACTGCGCAGTTGTTTGTCGAGATTAGCAGATTATTGTTAACAACATAGTTCAGGCCTGCCCTCTAGCAGTATTCAATGCAACCACAGTTCAAAACATCTGTCTCGCCTAATTTTCCATGTTAAAAGTGGCCACATTACCATATTTTGAGCTTTAGCTAGTGAATAAACATACGTGTTTCTTTATTATAAAATGCTAGGCCCCACAGTTGATACTATATTGGATTATGCAGCTTTTATCTTAAACAGGCCATCAGCTGCTCACTATTCACATGACACCAGATCATAGAGTGCGTTGATATGTTGTGTTCATATACCTTTTATTTTGCAAACAGGGTCTTACACACAGTATCTTTTTAAAATGGGCTTTGCCAGATGATGTACAATACAGTAACTGAAAATTGGTTACATTTTTGACATTTATATGCACAAAATAAAGCTATTTCAAACTATTTCTGATAAAATGGTTCATCTGGATACAATTCACTACAAGATAGTGTCTGTTAAGTAATTTCACATTTTTGCATTGTGAGGCAGAATTCACATCTGTTTTGCATTTGTCGCAAAATGCAAATTTTTATGGTCTGTAAACATAGTTGTGGACCACCTGCATCCCTTCATGCTTGATGTCTTTCCTGAGTATAGCATCCTCTACCAGCAGGGTAACTGCCCGTATCAAAAGGCTAGAATCATGCTACAGTGGTTTAAGGAGCATGTTAGTCGACTCACTTTGATGTCTTGGCCGCCAAATTTGCCTGATCTGAACCTGAAACACAACTGAGCAGCATCTCTGCACCCACAAACCTCCAAGCCATAATAAGTTGGAACTGCATGATCTTGTGCGGACATCTGGTGCCACATACCTCTGGAAACCTACCAAGAAGTTGTCAAATCCATGCCATGCAAAATCACTGCTGTATTGTGTGGACCAATATGCTATTAAGCCGGTGTCCATAATATCTAGTTCATCAGTGTATAATTACCATTTTACAGCTTAGAATTTCTGTCACATAAAGTTTTTTTTTTTTTTTTTTATTAACACAAAACTTATTTTGTCCTTTACCCATGCATGTGTTTCATTAATTAAAAGAATAAGTTCAAAATACATGTCACCACTAGTCATATTGTAGTGCACTGGATTATGAGGCAAATTAACCAATTTCCAATCCACTATTTTTTTTTCAAAGTGCATTTTGTTGTTATAAATAAGATACACAGGAAAAAATGATAGCCTCAACAGTTAAATGCATGAACTACAAAACTTTTGAATAAATATCTTTAAAATTATTCTCTCAGGTTCTTGCAGTGTGCCATGAGGCAGCACTTAAGGCTCTAGAAGATGATTTGGAAACAGATGTTGTTGCACATAAACATTTCCAGGCGGCTCTTCAGATAGTCACACCTAGAACTCCTCCGTCGCTCTTGAAGCTGTATGAAACATATTTACAAAGTTGATTAAGGAGAGGTAAGAAGTGAAGTCTAAATATGAAATTCCAATTAAAACAATTAAATTGTTAACAGTTTGCAAGAAATGAGACAAGTTGCCATTTTGCACTAGTTTTTCTTTTAGTCTACAGTGCAATTACTTTATGACAGACAATTTCTATCCATTTGCATAAGTTAAATGTTTCATATTTGATTGTATCTACATAACATTTTAAAGGCCTAGATACTTTGCTCCAATTAGTCTTCTCGTCTATTATCTGAAGGCACTTTAGGTATTCAGTGTAATTGTTTCTGTGAGCTTTTGTTTGTTGAGAGTATGCTACCACCTGAGACTGAAAATAAAGAGTTTTGAAAAGGAGATTACAGTCTACTATTTGATTACTGTGCCACCTCCAGGAAGTACTGTTTAGAAGTTTTGTTTGTGTGCAGTACTTGTCTGTATCAAATTACATTCTCCACTGAGGGCAACATTTTCTTGCTATTTTGTGCACTGATGTTACACTGTGTTATTTTTACTTAGGCATACACTACTGACTGGGTCTATCTCTTACATTGGCTGCCATTGCCATTGCCACTCAACACTCATGATTCTTGTCCCTGTGACATTTAGTAACCTAAACCTCCGAATAATGGATCTTCAGTAGAGAGAAGGAATTTTTCTTTATAATAGTTACTTACCATTAGGCCAAGAATGTGAATAATGAAAGGAGGTAATTATAACACCATTTCTGAAATTACAAAAAGCTCTAAAAAAGTGTAAGTAGGTGCAGATCTCACAATCATGATTAAGAGATTCTTTGCACAGAAGAGTGGCAGAAATGGCTTTAGAGACTCAGGAATTGTAAAAACTTTCACTCTCCAGCAGAGAATATACTGATATGAAACTCCTCAAAAAATTAAAACCTTGTACTGTACTGTAATTGAACCTTTATGTAATGGGCAATCAAAATATTTCCATTCAAAGGCTGTAGAGTCCAGAATCTATATGCCAATCAGGCAAAATCACTATGAGCATTGAGCCAATCATTCCACCGACACTCCATATTGAAGATGCCCGTTTGGTGAAACACTGTACCCTGCTGTGTTAAGAAGTCTGTAAATACCTGCTGTACAGCCTCATCCAACAAGAATAGTCGTCTCTTCACAGCCTCGTTTATGGGACCAAAGGCACCGTAAGTGCACGGGGAGAGATCAGGACTGTAGGGTGGTTGCTTGACTGTTTCGACACAAGTCAGAAAGGCACAAATACCACACTAATCCCTTGCCTATGTGTTGGTTCTTATACACCAGCATCAGAGTCATGCCCCATTGCATAATGCCGCAGCAGTGCCCTCAAACAGAAACTTTTTGATCGCTCTTATATTCACCTTTTGCATCTAATGTCATCTACACTCCATATGGCAAGCGAAGAGCTCAGACAGCTGGTAGCACAGTTGCCAGTATTTGATATGGTAGTGCAGTGGGCAAGCGATTGGTGGGGCAGGGAGTGGGGTGATCGGCCGTCCCCTCCTGCCATTCAGCCCCATGGCAGCCATAACTTCAGAGCCTAACAATACCATGGAATTCATTACAGCTTTCTTGTTGGCAGCATTCTACTGAATGATGTGTTTCTTTATCACAAGTTTTTTCTCATCCACTAGCAGTGTTTGCTGCTTTACACGGACACTCACAAATATATATTCAACAATACAGGTACAGAAAAATGTACAAATGTTACATGTAAAATATCGAATAAAGCTGTTATCTTAATTTTACATGTGGGAGAACAGAAACCACAAGAGCATTGTCATCAGATTGATCATCTATTGTTACAAACACACAGACTACAATACTTTTTCTGCTGCTGTCCTCATCGTATGATAAAGAAATTACCAAATTTTGTATGTTGTATGAATTCTTCTGTTACGCCTTTTGTGTTAAAGCTTGAAATTTCTTTCCACACGTGATTTGTGAAATTATTTTAATTTTCTGACATTATTTGTGTGACAGCCTCATTTAGCAGCCTCTCTGTCTCTGCAACATAAAGGTTTTATTTCGCTCCATGACATCTAGTTTTATTTGGGCCAAGTCAAGTTCAATGGCGTTGGTACAGTGGAAGAGATATAACTTTATGGCTGTTGTTCTCTGCTAACGTATCAGCTACACACTGCATCTTCTGTGGCTTGTATCATTTCACTACTTCCAGAAGTTCCACTTTTCACATATTGTGGTCAAAGCATGTTTTATTGTCTTTCAACCATCTAACTACTTTATCTCTCCTTGCAGCAGCCATTGGTACCTTATTTAATTGTACAAATGGTATGGTGTTCATTACAAAAACACTAACAGAAATGAGATTTGGTAGCAAGCGAGTAACAAACCAGTCTTTGAATATATCTGTGTTCATTTCCACTTGGTAATAGACGTGTTTTTGCCTTTCTTTCTCTTTTTTTTATTTTTATTTTTTTTATTGAAACATTACCATAGCACCAGGAACAAAACTGTTTGTGGAGCCAGCATGAACAAGAATTAGTCACCCTTCCATAACAGCTGACTCACGCATAGTCTCTTGGCACATGTCGTCTGTCCACATGACGTATCGTGCATGACTTGCATTGACCAATGTTTCAACAACCCATCTTACATTCTCCGGATTCACTGCTAGCAACTCACACAGGAAATAACATCTCCTTGCTACAGTGTCTCTGCATTCCATTAGTACCTTTCGTCCTGAGAACCACTGGAGGGCAAGTGTTTTTTTTTTACAATGGAGAAACTTGTCATTCTGAGTGTAAACAAACTGCTATCCAACAGTGACACCATCAACATTTTAAGTGTCGGGTACTCCTTCCACTTCTAGTATGCATATCTATGTTGCTGATATCACTTTCGTCAGTCACATGACACTATCTCTTTCTTAACTTTCCAGGTGTCACAATAATTGGACTCCAAGCTGAGTTGGCAACCTCTTTATGGTTTGTGACCCTCTTAACTGGCACTGTAGAGATGTTCAATGCCTCTACCACCCTGACAATCATTTTAGGCACTGGTATCAAAGACCCACCATTGTCCCTGTCCCTTTCAAACTAAACACATAATCTGTGTATAAATTTGCACACTAAAGATTTCAGCATAGCTCCATTTTCAAAAGTCCTCTTCTCTGCACTTCAGGAAGCCATTTTCTACTCTCACAGCAAGAAACTCACAAAATTAGTGGAATATCTGCGCATGAGCGCGCGTGCACACACACACACACACACACACACACACACACACACACACACAAACCTGAATTAAGCATGCAGCGCCACTGGCTGAAACCAGGGGTCACCTACCACTATGGCGTTGCAATAGTACCATAAACAAAATCACTCGGTCTTGTTGTCCGTCATGGATGTGCAAAGCACATGTGCCAATGCCACTTCAACTGTCAGAACTCTTCTCTCACTGTGCGGAGTATGAACTTTCTCAACTTACTTAAAGCTTTGTACTACCTGTATTGTGTTACTAGGAAATAACATGTGATCCCTCTTACCCTTCGTTTTGAGTGGCTTACTCTGCTCCCACTGCCCCCGTGGGGGGAGGGGGGGGGGTGCAGCAGTGTTTTGATCTATTTTTGTGTGTTTCTGTTGGCAGTTTTGGGAATGTTTGCTCCTGTAGGTAAGCACTATTCAGTCTTTCTGTCTCCCTAGGATTTTAACAGTTTTCTGTATTGAATTTTCATTTTTATAAATTAAATTTTATATACCAAGATATATTCATTTATCTTATATTTTCTAAGTGTTTTACTGTATTGTAGGAACCACATAGTGTGTGATTTAATTTGTTCTATACCCAATAATAGCATTTAAATTTTGTTGTGTGTGATTGTATAAAACATTGTCGGTTTACTTGTGTTATATCTGGGTAAATTCTCAAGCTTTTGATGAAATCCTCCAGTGTCTTCATCACTTGTTCCTGATGAAGACTATAGATGATTTCACTGAAGTCCTGAGATTTTACGTAGATATGAAGTGACAAGTGAAACAAGAATGTTTTGCACAAGGATTTTGTCACATGAAACTGGATTGATGATTGTTAGTACACTTGCTAGAGTGGGAGAGGGTCTGTCTTCATACTCACCATTATCAATTTCATTTTGGCACATCTGTACTTGTCTTTTACCAAGAAACTTTTGAAGAGCAGGTTTCTTTAATATTTTGTTTTCAAGGTTTGGAGAAACTACTGCATACAGTCAGAGACTTGGTAAATGATGCAAGATATGTGAAGGAAGATAAACATTGAATCAAACAGAGGATTAAGAAACAACAATTTTGAGTGAAAGTTATTTTTTGTTATATTTTGTGCATTGAAGTTAGTGGGTTATATTTCTTCTCAAGATTCTAATCATTTAAATTTGTTTAGGAGTTTGAAGAAGCATCAAAGTCAGCATAACACAGCTATTAAATTTTTGAAGACAAAAAGAAAATGTTGATTGTGCATAGGATTGTAAAATAAAAATAAAGATATTTTAATGTTATTACTGCTTGTTAAATGATTAATTGCCTGTTCTGCAGTTGGAGCTAAATAAAGATATGTTGAGTCTTTCTTATAAAAAAATTGCAGTGTAGTTATTACTGCTATACTGCTTCAGTTTGAATTTGTATAGTTTCCTGATGCTGACAAAGATCTCATGCCTGTTGAGGGTACCAATATTACTCTCTGTATCATTGCTGGAGTTCTCTCTCCGAAGCAACATGGCACTGTGGTAAGGCACTTGACTTCCCTTCAGCAGAATGGCTGTTCAAATCCCTATCAAATCATTGAAATATAGGTTTTAACTCTTAAGGCAGATGTTGAAATGGTTAGTTTCGAAACAACATGGCCAGTTTCCTTCTTCATCCTGAGCTTGTGCTTCATCTCTGAGGCTCTCATCATGAACAGTAACCTTCCTTCCTTCTTGGAGTTGTCTAGAGTGTGCGTATCAAGTTCAAATAATATGCGTGTTAAAGTTTAGCACAGAACATGTACAAAATGACACTGGTATGACTCTGGTTACCTGCTCCAGCAGTCAATTTAAAGTGCTTTGTACGCACTGAAGACATAGTTTTAAGCTTTTTCGTTTACTTGTTTGGTGCCGTTTAAGCCTGTTAGTACCACCTATGACTGTATTTCGGAGGTAGATGTAAAGACATTTTAACATTTGTCATTGTAATTTGTTGTACACTAATAAAATATCCGTTGACACCATTTTCTGCAATCTACATGTTTTGTTGTTCGTATAGTACTAATTAAATCAACCATTGTATTTTGATTTTCAGTTTAACATAATTATGTGTCTCATTTGTAATACACCTACACCTTCCTTCCACAGAATTTATTTAATTTAAATGTGTTAACACTTATAAAATTTAAAACTAAAAAATCTTTATACTTTTTTGTTCAGTTATCTGAAGTTTCTTCCGCATTTCTGTCGGTTTTGTAATTCTTTTACTTATTACTGCCCTATCTGCTGTAGTCTTTCAGAATTGAATGTTTTCATTATTTTTAACTTTACGTAATAGCCAATATGTCCCCTTTTGGCGTGGATAACGGTGGCGATGTGTTATGGCATGAAAGCAATGAGGCCTTGGTGGATGGAGTTGACACCACATCTGAACATGCAAGGCACCTATTTCCTGTACATTCTGGGGAGGGGGCGATGAACTCTGACGCCACATTCAATCACATCCCAGACATGTTCAGTAGGGTTCTGGTCTGGTGAGTTGGGGGCCAGCACATCAGTTGGAAATTGCCACCGTGTTTCTCGAACCACTCCATCACACTCCTGGCCTTGTGACATGGCACATTATCTTGTTGAAAAATGCCACTGCCGTTGGGAAACATGATTGTCATGAAGGGGTGTATGCGGTCTGAAGCCAGTGTAAAATACTCCTTGGCCATCATGGTGCCTTGCATTTCTTGATGGAATGCCCATTTGTTAACCATTTACGTTCCCATTTGGGTCTGTCGTCTGAGTCATCGGCCATTTAGCAAACAACACGTGGGCTGTCAACCACATTTTACTTGTTATCCATCGTAGCAATATGGAGGAGGAGGATATTAGTGTTTAACGTCCCGTCGACAACGAGGTCATTAGAGACGGAGCGCAAGCTCAGGTGAGGGAAGGATGGGGAAGGAAATCGGCTGCGCCCTTTCAAAGGAACCATCCCGGCATTTGCCTGAAGCGATTTAGGGAAATCACGGAAAACCTAAATCAGGATGGCCGGAGACGGGATTGAACCGTCGTCCTCCCGAATGCAAGTCCAGTGTGCTAACCACTGCGCCACCTCGCTCAGTAGCAATATGGCAAAGGCCATTTAAATTTTAGTTCTGGACCTCTGTCTCAATATGGCGTATTTTATAGACCTTTCTTCGCGCCCCTGTTTTTAGCTGTCTTCTCTTCCATCAATTGGGAATGATCTGTAGTCGTTTTTAACTCCTCTCTTTGTTTTCGTGTTTCACAGTTTTGACGTGGGCTCGTAACCTTAGTTGTTCTTGCACGCTAAAACAAAACAAATGGTGCCTTGCACAAACTCCACTGAACCCACGGATGCCCATGTGGATGTTCCCCATAGCGTAATGGAGCCACTGTCAATTTATCTCTGTCCCGCAGTACACACAATATTTACTTTTTGTCACAGACCAAGAATGAGAATGATCTTATTGTCTCGTCTGTCAATGACAAACAAATCAGAAAAACACACACATCTCTTTCTCTCCTGTTATCATTCTCTTGAAGATGTTTGCCACCACTAGAGTCAAATTTCTGGTTACACATTCTTTCTTTAAATGAATATAGTATTTAACCAAGACTGATTCAGTCCTCTATTCTAGTAATCCACCACTTTTGTCCAAATGTGAGAAATTAGACTGATATTCATTGCTTGCTGAGTTTTTAGGATTGCAGTGAGGTAACCATTTGGCAGTCTCCAGTTTTATGCATGTTATGGAAAGTTCTCTTAGCTCATCTTCTTTCATTTAGCCAGCCCATTGGTATGCCGTTCTCCTGAATGTTGTTCATTCAGTTCATGCCATCTGTGGGTAATATTATGTTGCCACTAAGTATCCCAGTCTCATGTTCATCTTAATGTATCACTTCTTTCACTTTTGTTTTATTATCTTGTGGCTTGTTCTTTCCACAAAACTAGATAATCCACAAAAAAAATCTTTCATTCTTCTGCAAAGTTTGTGCTGTTTTATAATTTCCTGGTAGTTTAAAACAGAGTGCTGGACCAGAACATGAAATTGGAACCTTGTGATTCATACACAGTATTCTTATGGACTAAGTCGTACGTCTGTGTCTTCACACTGCCAAGCCATCTCCAGTCGGAGGGTACTTTCTGTACCTCTGTCACTTCCATCTTTTCCTTTTCTATTCACAAATATTTCATGGGAAAAATGATTGTAGTTAAGCTTCTGTGTGAGCTGGAATCTCTCTGATTATATGTTCTACATCTACATCTACATCCATACTCCACAAGCCACCTGACGGTGTGTGGCGGAGGGTACCTTGAGTACCTCTATCGGTTCTCCCGTCTATTCCAGTCTCATATTGTTCGTGGAAAGAAGGATTGTCGATATGCTTCTGTGTGGGCTCTAATCTCTCTGATTTTATCCTCATGGTCTCTTCGGGAGATATACGTAGGAGGGAGCAATATACTGCTTGATTCTTCGGTGGAGGTATGTTCTCGAAACTTTAACAAAATCCCATACCGAGCCACTGAGCGTCTCTCCTGCTGAGTCCTCCACTGGAGTTTATCTATCATCTCCATAACGCTCTCGCGATTACTAAATGATCCTGTAACAAAGCGCACTGCTCTCCGTTGGATCTTCTCTATCTCTTCTATCAACCCTATCTGGTACGGATCCCACACTGGTGAGCAGTATTCAAGCAATGGGCGAACAAGCGTACTGTAACCTACTTCCTTTGTTTTCGGATTGCATTTCCTTAGGATTCTTCCAATGAATCTCAGTCTGGCATCTGCTTTACCGACGATCAACTTTATATGATCATTCCATTTTAAATCACTCCTAATGCGTACTCCCAGATAATATATGGAATTAACTGCTTCCAGTTGTTGACCTGCTATTTTGTAGCTAAATGATAAGGGATCTATCTCTCTATGTATTTGCAGCACATTACACTTGTCTACATTGAGATTCAATTGCCATTCCCTGCACCATGCGTCATTTCGCTGCAGATCCTCCTGCATTTCAGTACAATTTTCCATTGTTACAACCTCTCGATACACCACAGCATCATCTGCAAAAAGCCTCAGTGAACTTCCGATGTCATCCACAAGGTCATTTATGTATGTTGTGAATAGCAACAGTCCTACAACACTCCCCTGCGGCAAACCTGAAATCACTCTTACTTCGGAAGACTTCTCTCCATTGAGAATGACATGCTGCGTTCTGTTATTTAGGAACTCTTCAATCCAATCACACAATTGGTCTGATAGTCCATATGCTCTTACTTTGTTCATTAAACGACTGTGGGGAACTGTATCGAATGCCTTGGCGGAAGTCAAGAAACACGGCATCTACCTGTGAACCCGTGTCTATGGCCCTCTGAGTCTCGTGGATGAATAGCGCGAGCTGGGTTTCACACAACCGCCTTTTTCGAAACCCATGCTGATTCCTATAGAGTAGATTTCTAGTCTCCAGAAAAGTCATTATACTCGAACATAATACGTGTTCCAAAATTCTACAACTGATCAACGTTAGACATATAGGTCTATAGTTCTGCACATCTGTTCGACGTCCCTTCTTGAAAACGGGGATGACCTGTGCCCTTTTCCAATCCTTTGGAACGCTACGCTCTTCTAGAGACCTACGGTACACCGCTGCAAGAAGGGGGGCAAGTTCCTTCGCGTACTCTGTGTAAAATCGGCCTTTCCTCTTTTGAGCGATTTTAATTGTTTCTCTATCACTCTGTCGTCTATTTCGATATCTACCATTATGTCATCTGTGCGACAATCTAGAGAAGCAACTACAGTGTAGTCTTCCTCTGTGAAACAGCTTTGGAAAAAGACATTTAGTATTTCGGCCTTTAGTCTGTCATCCTCTGTTTCAGTACCATTTTGGTCACAGATTGTCTGGACATTTTGTTTTGATCCACCTACCGCTTTGACATAAGACCAAAATTTCTTAGGATTTTCTGCCAAGTCAGTACATAGAACTTTACTTTCGAATTCATTGAACGCCTCTCGCATAGCCCTCCTCACACTACATTTCGCTTCGCGTAATTTTTGTTTGTCTGCAAGGCGTTGGCTATGTTTATGTTTGCTGTGAAGTTCCCTTTGCTTCCGCAGCAGTTTTCTAACTCGGTTGTTGTACCACGGTGGCTCTTTTCCATCTCTTACGATCTTGCTTGCCACATACTCATCTAACGCATATTGTACGATGGTTTTGAACTTTGTCCACTGATCCTCAACACTATCTGTACTTGAGACAAAACTTTTGTGTTGAGCCGTCAGGTACTCTGTAATCTGCTTTTTGTCACTTTTGCTAAACAGAAAAATCTTCTTACCTTTTTTAATATTTCTATTTATGGCTGAAATCATCAATGCAGTAACCGCTTTATGATCGCTGATTCCCTGTTCTGTGTTAACTGTTTCAAATAGTTCGGGTCTGTTTGTCACCAGAAGGTCTAATATGTTATTGCCATGAGTTGGTTCTCTGTTTAACTGCTCAAGGTAATTTTCAGATAAAGCACTTAAAAAAATTTCACTGGATTCTTTGTCCCTGCCACCCATTATGAACATTTGAGTCTCCCAGTCTATATCCGGCAAATTAAAATCTCCACCCAGAACTATAACATGGTGGGGAAATCTACTCGAAATATTTTCCAAATTATCCTTCAGGTGCTCAGCCACAACAGCTGCTGAGCCAGGGGGCCTATAGAGACATCCAATTACCATGTCTGAGCATGCTTTAACCGTGACCTTCGCCCAAATTATTTCACATTTCGGATCTCTGTCAATTTCCTTCGATACTATTGCACTTCTTATCGCTATAAACACGCCCCCCCCCCCCCCCCCTTTCACTGTCCAACCTGTCTCTGCGGTATACATTCCAATCTGAGTTTAGGATGTTCATGTACTTTTCTCGAGATATGCACAGCAGGAAGCAATATATTGCTTGACTCTTCAAGGGATGTATGTGCTCGAAATTTTAACAGTAAACCACACACTAATGCAGAATGAAACATGCTGCAATTCTTTGAATCTTCTCTATTTCCTTTATTAGTGCTACATGGTAACAATCCCAGACTGTCAAGCATTATTTGTCGAATGAAGGTTTCATAAGGTATCTCCTCTGTGGGTGGACTAAATGTCCTGAGGCCTCTTCCAATTAATCTGCCTTACTTGCTGCTGTGTCATCTGAAAAAGACACAGCCAGGGCAAAAGCACCACAGTTGTTGTGAATTGGATTGCTAGGTACTGTGAACTTTATGTATGATTATTTGCAGTTAGACATTGAGGGCCTTCTTTGTGTTACATTACATGCAGTGTTGAAGACTTCATTATCCAACAACTCACAAAGATAAGTAAACCTTTTTAACTCATTTGTGTGTCTTTGTTACTAATTTGTTGGGAGTGTTGTAGAACATTCGTTCTGCTGTCCTATTACTTGACCTTGGTGGGATATAGCTGTGTAACTGTGGCAGGGCGAAATTGTCATAGTGGTGTACTGCACCAGAAACCGTTTAACCAACTCACAAACTCAGCCTACTGTAACAACAGTGGAAACAGCCTCCACTCAATACTGGTGAGACCTTTGCAGAACTGGTGATGAGGGTTTACAAAACTGGTGACGAGGGCTAAAGCTTGTGATTAGTTTTATGTGGTCATTCTACTGTAAATCACCCCGTATGCATACTGCTAGATATTTCATGGATGTGGCAGATTCCAGTGATTATTCCGCAATTGTGTAATAATACAGAAATGGGTCTTTTTGCCAGTTTGTGCACAGTATGTTACATTTGTTTGAGGTGAGGGTCATCTGCCAATCCCTTCACCAAGCATCCATCCTCTGCAGATCATCTTGTATTTCCCTACACTGTCCTAGCATTGTGACTTCTCTGTATACAACACCATCATCCGCAAACAGCCTCATGGAACTTCTGATGTTATGCACTAGGTCATATGTGTTTGTTGTGTAAAGTAATGGTCCTATCACACTCCTTCGGGTGTACACGAGGTTATTTTTATGTCTGAAGATTTCTCTCCATTGAGAATGACATACTGTGTTCTGTTTGCTAGAAACTCTTGAATCCAATCTCACAGCCAGTCTGAAATTATGTACACTTGTATTTTGTTCGTATGGCAGCAGTATGGAGCTGTATTGAACTCCTTCTGGAAGTCAAGATATCTGTATGGTGTGAAATTTGGCAATTGATCATAAATAATGTAAATAGTGAGATCATCCACATGAGTGATAAAAGGAACCCATTAAACTTCAATTACACAATAAATCAATTAAATCTAAAGGCTGTAAATTTAATGGAATACCTAGGAATTAAAATTACGAACAACCTATAAATTTGAAACAACACAAAGACAATGTTATGGAGGAGGCAGAACGAATGCTTTGTTTTATTGGCAGAATAGTTAGAAGATCCAACAGATCTACTAAAGAGAGTGTCTAAACTACACGTGTCCATCCTATTTTGCAATACTGCTGCGTGGTGTGGGATCATTACCAGGTAAGATTAATAAAGTAGATCAAGATGCTTCGTAGAAGGGCAGCATGTTTTGTATTATCAAGAAACAGGAGAAAGTGTCTCATGGATATGATACCGTATGTAGGGTGGAAATCCTTAAAACAAAGGCATTATTCATTGTGGCGAGATATTTTCATGAAATTTCAATCACCAACTTTCACTTCCAAATGTGAAAATATTTTGTTGACATCATCCTAAGTAGGCAGAAATGATCATCATAATAAAATAAGGGAAATCAGAGGTCTCAGAAAAATAAAGGTGTTTGTTTTTCTTTGCGTTGTTTGAGAATGCAATAATAGAGAATTAGTGTGAAGGTGGTTCAGTGAACCTTGTACGAGGAACTTAAGAGTGATTTGCAGAGTAGCCATGTGGATGTAGTCAAGGAATGTGGGAACAACCAGAGTATAGGTATCTAATGCCTTCTGGGTCTCACGAATGAACGGATCAAATTGGGTTTCACACAATTGTTGTTTTCAGAACACATGTTGATTCCTAAGGAGCATATGTCTTTCTCCAAATATGTCATAATGTGAGTGTAAAACATGTTCCAAAATTGTACAATGTATTGATGTCAAAGCAGGGGCATATATTCAGTGTGTGGTAGGTCTGTGCTGCATGCCCATAAAAATTGATCTATTTTATGAGTACTTCTATTTTTGAAATCTTAGGAAAATAATTAGCAGAGGGACAGGAACAACAGTTTGTTCTGTTCTTTTACTGGACACAAGTATGACTGACTGTGACCTGTGTCAGTAAACAAACCCAGACATGCACTCTACATGCTGCAGGGTCAGAGAGCAACAGAGGAAACATTGCCTTCCAGCAGATAGGCTGAGCCTTGTGGAGGGGGAAGAGTGCAACGGCGAGGCCACACATTGTTGAGAAAATGTGGGGAGGAGGTGAAAGACAGAACAGTGCACGCACGTTCAGTTTTCCGGACAGGGTGTGACTTCACTTCCTTTATAGTGTACAATGAAAATACTTGCCTGTTCACTTTGATCAGTAAGGATGCTTTAGCATGTGGATGTTACGTATTCTAAACATGTTCCCTAAGGTGTTATTGGTTTTCTTTTAACTGTAGATGTTTGTAATCATCTAAAATACAGTGATGAGTTTTGTTTACAAAAGTAAAATAGTTTTTAGTGTTTTCTTTCCAATTCAGAATTGGCGAAGGAAGTAAATGCAACTATGAGATGCTAGCTAGAAATACTTTTTTTATGAAAACACTTCAAGAGTAATTGGAAGTAGTTAGAAAAGGTAGCTCAAAGCCACCATTATGTAACTTAGTTTCAGATTTAAAGTACGCATCAATTAGTCATCATCGACATTTGTAAGTGCAAAACCACATTCAGTCAGTTAAAAATGTTTGAGAAGAACGGAGTTGACATCTTGGTAAATGAACAGCATCAAAGTAATACTAGCCAGTGCAACAAACAAGTAAAAAGGAATAGATAAATTTGTAAAAGACACATTGGTACATTATGTTATTTAGCTAAATGAAGCTCCCATTTCGAGGACATCATAAGTCAGATGCTTCTGAGAAAAAAAGAAATCACCTGGCATTAATAAATGTTTTGAAAAAATACGATCCCTTATTAGAGGCAAACTTTAATACAGCTACGGTATTTTGAATAAGTTCCGCAGTTATATGAAATGACATTATTAAAGCTGTTTCTGCAGTATCAAGGAATCACCAAAACAGGAAATAAAATGGGCAGAGTTCGTAGACATTATGCTTGAACAGACTTCTGACATATGGCGTAAATCACAACTGTCAACAGTCCTGTGTTATGTTCAATAAGGCATTGTGAATGAAAGATTCTTTTATTTTACTGATGTCAGTGCAGATAGAACTACTAATGATGTGTTTTCTCATTGCTAATTGTTTGATTTTTCATGCTGAATGGCTTAGTTGATGACTTGGCCATTGCGCAGAAGTTTGTTGGCCAGAATTATGATGGAGCATCAGTAATGAGTGGTCGTATTAATGGCCTGCCAAGTAAGATTTTGTCAAGATATCTGAAGGCTCTCTTCACTCTCTGCTATGCCCATGTATTAAATTTGGTTTTGCAACAAAACATCTCTATTATAAAAGCATGTAAAATATTTGTCGTAACTCCGAGTGGTCTTTCTTCATTTTTTCCAAGTCTTCGAAAAGAATTTACACATTACAGGAATATGTTCAAAGAATGTTCCATCACTTTCACAAACTAGTTGGAAGTCCTCATCCAGAGTAGTCCACACAGTTAAAGAACATAGAGTAAAACTGCTACTATTCTTTCACAGTATTCTCAATAACTGTTCCCAATAGCAGTGATAATTGGGACAGCAATGAAGTGGTGATGTCTCAGGGTTTTCCTGGTTTCTTGAGTAATTTTAGTCAATTTTCTTGCTGGTAATATTTTCTAAGCTGTTCGCTTACACAGATGTCTTGTATAAGACACTGCAGATGAGAAACTATGTCATGTATTTGCAGCAAGAAGATTGTGGAGATTTCAGAGCATCTGCTGTTTGACAGAGAAAACACTTCTGATATTTTTTGAAAATTGTCATTGACTTAAACCTACAATACAAATTCCAAACAGAGAGTGAAGAGAATGTGTTCAGAAGAAACAGAAATAGACATTTATCGTCATCTCTATTTTGAAAAAGTTGATCACATTCTGTTGTAGGTAGAACAAATGTCCTTTTCTGTTGATAAAGCTGGAATTTTTTAGAATGAAATCTGCCAGGAAGTTTCTGGAATTTTTTCATTGCTTTTCTGTTATCACTGAGAAAATTACAAATTAAAATATCCTGACTATCTTTTACACAAACTGTCATCAATTTATGAACCACTCATAATGTTGCTTTGAAAAACAAAAGTGTACTGTACATTTCATCCAAGTTCTCTTCAAAGAATGTCTCAAGTGTTTTCATTAATGAGTGAGTGTGTCCTGATTTCAGGGCTTATTGAAGTGTCTAAGTTATCAACTTTGATAATGAAATCAAACAATGGAAGCTCCAGATAGGAATATCAACAATGTGAGAAAAGACAGACTGCTACTTACTGTAAAGAATGCACGTTAAGTTGCAGACAGGTGCAATTAAAGGATACTTACATAAAGCTTTCAGCCACAGCCATCATCAGCAAAAGAGAAACACACACCATTCATACACACAAGCAAGCACGACTCATGCACACGTGACCGCCAACTCCAGCATTTTAGTTGGTGGTCATGTGTGAATGAGGTGTGTATGCTTGTTTGTATGACTGGTGTGTGTTTCTCTTTTGCTGATGAAGACTGTGGCCAAAATTTTTATGAAAGTGTCTTTTAATTGTGCCTGTCTGCAACTTAATGTGTGTTCTTTACATTAAGTAGCAATCTTTCTTTTCCTACATTTTCAAATTTGATAATGACAATTCTGGTACTACACCTTCAGTCAAATGATCTTCTTCAGCTCTTAAAACAGTCAACACTTATCTAATTACCACACAGCCACAGGAAAGGTTGGGTGGGTTAAGTTTACTTTGCATAGAGAAGCAATCCCTTATCCCTCTAAAGAGCAAACCCCTGTTTTACGATGTTTTGTTCCTGGAAAGAATTGAATTGATGTACAGGTGACTATTTTGTAAGTAAATCTATCTACTTATAACTTTTTTACTAGAATTAATTCTTTGATTTTAAACTGTTGCCAAAATGAACCTGAAAAATATTAGTAATTTCCATGAAGAGTATGTTAAAAATGAGGTTATGAGTTGCAAAACTTATGAACTATTCTACAATATGTCTGGATTTCCCAGTTGTGGAATTATTGTTTTCAATATCAGTTGCTGGTTGTGTCCATCCCCATAGTCTAGTGGTCAGCGTAGCTGACTAGCACTCTACACAGCAAGTTTGATTCATGAAACAGGGAGCGGTGCAGAAATACCCGACAGTTTTCATTCATGCACATTATAGGAGTCGCACGGTGGTGGTGGTGGTGGTGGTGAGTGAGTGAGTGAGCTGTTCCCAAGGTTACTTGAGGCAGTTTCAGTTGCCATGGAGCAGTGGTCCAGTGAGAATCACGCATTCATTTTTTTGACGTATTTTAAAGGTGGTGAATCTGTTGTTGTCACACAATGTCAGTTTCGCAGACATTTTCATGTGAGTAGTAGTATACAAATTCCGTTCCATAACACAATTAACTTGTGGGTCAATAACTTGTTATCAACTGGTGCAACATTAAAACAAAAGCCTAAAGGACATCCAAGGTAAGTCAGAACACCGGACGATGTTAAGTATGTGAGACAGGCTGTGCTGACTAGCCTGCATTGACCTGTCCATAGACAACCTGCTGCTTTTCGAATGTCCAACTGCTCAATGAGAAGAATACTGCATGAGGAGCTACACTTTCACCCATATAAAAGTGCAGTTGTTCAAAAGCTTAAGCCTCATGAATACACTAATCATCAGGGATATGCTAACAAACAAAATTTTCGCTATTGGTCAGACAAAAACCAACTATAGTTACACGAGCATCCCCTGCATAGATCCAAAGTCACAGTGAGTTCCTTGAGGAGGAAGTTTCATAGCCGCATCATCTCTCGCATGGTGACATTGCTTGGCCTGCTCGGTTCCCTGACCTCAGTGTTTGTGACTGTTTCCTTTGGGTTTACCTCAAATCGAAAGTGTATGCAAACAAATTTTGTACACTAATAGAGAGAGATGCTACAAGACAAGCGACTGCATTTGTCAAATGAAATGTTGAGTAAAGTGCTTGACAACTGTGCTGTAAGACTTGAGGAATGCATGGTGACGAAGGGCCACCACTTACATGACATCTTTAAATAATGTAGCCTTAATGTTTCGTGATTTTTGTGTCTGTAAAAGATTACATTTATATTTTTGCAATGTTTTTTTATTAATTGCCATCTTTTGCAAGTCATAATAAATAATAAACATGCAAAACAGTTTATATTTTTATTATTTTTGTTCAAAAATCATCACACATTTCTGTCACTCCCAGTACCTCCAATAACTTTGAAAGGTGCAAGCATGGCTGCCCACATGGTGCTAGCTGTGAGATTAGAAAGGTGTAAAATTGTAGTTTTTCACTATTTGTCTGTACAAGAAAAGGCATACTCTTTAATTGTCAAACATTCAAAAAATGTTGTTAAAGCCTCAGGTACTCTACAGATTATTACAACAGTGTTCAGGAGCTTGTAATCACCTTTTTTTTTAAAATGTATGTCTCCTTTAACATAGATCACAAATTTTTATTTCCCATTATAATTTTGCAAATATGGAAAATATTGTCAGCTGTTTAAGCACTCAAAATATTTTATTTAAACATTGTTTTTGGAAATGTTATTGAACAAATTACAACTTTTTATGTATAAATCACTAATTTTAGCTAGCTGCTGTAACAATGCTGCTCTGTATGTCCATTTAAAAATCATTGTTACAAAACTGATGATAGTAATTTCATTTTTTCAGCAAGCCACACAGCTGTGTAAATGTGTAATTAAATGATAGGGAAACAGCAATGTTAAACAACAGTTCTGAACTGAATGACGTAAGGAGCAAAAATTTTATGACGGATGATGTAAAGGTCCAGGTTTGTCAAAAATTAGTGCAAATACTTATTCACATTTTCTTTTATTTAGCACCCAGGCATGGCAAAATAATGAAATTTATGCAGAAGTTCTTTGCACATTGCTAAAGAGAGTCTTCAGATTTCTTATTGACCACTGTCCTCAAGCAACAAATTTGTAAAACATTACAAATGTATTTTCAATAGAAATTACAGTTTCCAACATAAAAAGTTATACTTTGTGCACATTCTGTCCACAGCACAAAGACCAACTTACAACTCTGTGCCTAAAAAAGGACTGTTCCACTCAAGTATTTACGAAGACTAATTACTTTTGGCTGTATGAAAAATGACATATTACAGCATGAAATTCTAGATTTTTTCAGAACCAGCAGTTGGTCAAATTAATATTTGTAGTTTTCTGTGTACATTGGTGAACAGTTACAAAGAAAATAAGCCTCTTGAGGTTAGTAAAATTTATGAGAATAAAATGTTTATATGTTATTGTACATAATCTTGAAACAGTTTTTTGTTTAAATCACAGTGGATGCCACATCACCAAAATAGTAAATATTTTATATTTTCTTTCATATCACTGTTTTCCTGAAAGTTTGAGTTTCCTTTTAAAAAATTTATAACAGTTCTTGCAGTAACAGATAATAAAATGTTATGAGAAATTTTGTAACCAAACTGCTGTAAAGTGTGAAGTATATGCCGTTCATTGTCAAATAGAACATGGAATTTATGGGATAATGAACTTCTTTTAAAATCAGAAATTAAAATAATGTTTCAAAGTATTACGGAAAACTTGGAAAAGTGTGAAATTTAAATAAATATTTCCATACAGTGCACCAATCCCATAGACTCGCCTCTTATGTTCTTATATTTCAGACTTGTAATTTTAGGTGAAACATAGCTGAAAAAAGAATGGAATTGTAAATTTCATCAAACGGAGTTAGTACTGTAATCTTCTATTGATCAAAGAACCCTGTGATTCTGGTTCCTTATAATGCCAATTCGCATAGTATATGTATTTTTTTGTGCAACGTGGTGTTATTTGCTAATTAAGAATTTACCATTCCATATTCTTTTGTAGTGATTCAAAAATATTATTTAAAAGAAACGTTATGAAAATGTAACTACTCAGTTTGGATGGCTCACACTAGATTTTCTTTTAAAATCATTTTTTGTCACTGTTACTGCTGTACAAAATAGCATTTGTATTAGTTGGCAACAAATCAGAATTGGAACTCATAAATATCACAAGGCAGTTGATTAACAGAAGCTGTTGAGGTGAGAAGTTGCAAAGAACTTGCAACATTGTAGTGGAGGCCACAATGGTGGTAACAGATACAACAATTGAGATGTGAGCTGCCTTGTGACCAGTATAGCTGAACATGACATTTTTTGGAGATTCTACCTTACAAAGCAGTATGCCATAGGAGAGTATATGTCTAGTCCATTCATAGCAGCCAAAGAGACTGATCTAGTTTAAAAGGTGGTTTTTTGAAATGGTTATTAAAAACAAAACAAAAAAAAACTAAGCAGATGTGGTCAGTTTTTTATAGTTTGTTCCCCTTGTTGTGTGAATTACTTGTTATGAGAAGTGCTCATTGAGCAAAGCGACTGTACATAAAGTTTTTACCATAGCAGTTAATCATCGCAAAACAAATGTTGTCAGTAATGTCACAACTGCTTATCCCGCAGCTTTGTCTTTCCCATGGAAATCCTTGTGGTACTTCCCGTGTCCCTGTGAACCCACTGTACCAAACTCAATATAACTTTTACAGACTGGGTTCCAGAAGCCCTCCACCCCCCACCCCGCCCTCTTCAACTTGGTGATCAAGAACAGAGCATGCCTATGGTGAAAGATATAAGTCTATAGTTTTGTGTTTCTGTTTTTATGACCCTTCCTGAAAATGGGAAAGATCTGTGCCTTATTCCAGTTGCTAGGAATACTTTGCTTCTCAGATCATCTAAGGTACACTGCTGCTGGAAGAGGAGCAATTTATTTCATGCACTCTATGAGGAATCATATTGGTACCCCATCAGGTCCAGTAATTTTTCCTCTGTTGAGCGGTTTCATGTGCTTCCCTTTCCCGTGGTCTCTAATTTTTCAGTATCTGTCGTTTTGACATTTTTGCTACAATTTAAATGTGAAAACACAGTACTATCTTCCTCAGTTATCAGTAGTGGAAAAAGTCATTTAGTATTGTGGTCTTCTCTCTGTTATCTTCTATTTTGATGCCGTTATGGTCACAGTGTCTGGACATACGGCTTCCATCCATTTACTGATTTAACATAAGACCAAAGTGTCCTAGGATTTTCTGCCAAGTTGGTAGATAGCATTTTATTTTCGAATTCATTGAAAGCTTTGCACATGGCTCTCCTTATGTGGATTTTGGTTTCATACGGTTTTTGGTCATCTGTAAGGCCTTGGCCACACTCAGGTTCACAGTGAATCTGTAGCAAACAGATCTTTTCCATCCCTCGTAACTTTGCTTGGCACTTACAGTCTGTTAAGTAAGAGTGTGGTCAGCATTAACACAGATGCTAAAAAGATATTGCCTTAGTTCTTTCACAGCCCAATTGAGGGAACCTTTGACTGCCATGCAATTTCCAGAAAGCACTAAATTACTTTGAGTTCCTGACTGAGAGACACAAAAAGAGACATGAGGGAAACTTATGTGCCACATTTTGGGGCTGTGTTTCTCTTTGGCCTCCCCAAAGATATGCATGTGAGGAAATCAAAGTTATTTGTACAAAAGTGGGTTAACACACTATAGTTGGTTAAAAATGTGGTTGACTTTGACTGTAACTGGTAGGTACAACCCCCACGTAATACTATAATGTGACTGGGAAATTTACTAAATTGTTGTCCAAATTTCCTTGCAAATGTTGCAGCACTACTGGTTGTGAGGTATGGGGTGTATAAAAGCATCCAATGACCATGGTTGATCCTCCTTCAACACTTATCATCACCCAAATTATTTTGCATTTGGAATATGCAGTGATCTCTTTAGGTTACAGCGATAAACATGCCTCCATGACCTGAGTTCTGCCTATCTTTTTGTTATACGTATTCCAGTTGAAATTTAGAATTTCTGTGCTGTTGACATATGGTTCCAGCTAGCTTTTTATTCTTAGTGCTCTTTTTTACTGTTTATGAGCAAGGCTAGTTGTGAAACCTTTCGATGGACACTCCTGCAGCTAGCTAATGCTATATTAATGTTTTCTTTCTCCACTATACCATGATGAATGGTATCTTCTGTGATTAATGGAGATAGTACTCTTGACAGTCTGAAATCATAATGTGTGTTGCATCGGGCCTGTGGAAGGATTTCTCTATCCCACAAAACTCACGTGTACTCTGCTGCTTAAGTAGCCATTTCCTGCATGTAGTACATGCCTCCGCTTTTAAGGGGTGTCCTACAATTCTCCACCTGCATCCAAAGTTGTCACAGTGTCATCTGAGTCTCTGGTTTAAACTTTTCACTTGGCTCCAAACCGGAGGACCGCGATTTGTTATGCAAACAATGCAGTAAACTGGTAGCTGTGCTTCCAACCCATGTTGAGGCCAGCTTTCTTTGCGAAAACAAGCAGCCACTTGTGTGAATCGAGAATGGCTTCTGAACCCAGGTGTCAGCCTCGTTTCATGCCAACATAAGCCAAACCCAAAGCATTTGACTCAAGTGACCCCACACCACTGCAGCACAGGTAGCAGCATGAAGCCTGTCGACTGTGGCCAAGACAACTCCAACTGCTTATGGATATTGGCGAATTCCCTCTGGACCCGCACACAGCAAGCACATTCCTTTTCCATCTTTAATCAATCTATGTGACAAGGAATGTAACACTAACACAAGCAGTCACCAGAAGAAATCTAAGTACTGCTGGTACACGTCTATTGGTTCCTAATACACTCTAAAGTAAGCTCACACAGTGCAGATGCACTAAAATTTACACAAAAACTTAGAGTAATTAGCATACACTAGTCAACACAGTAAAATACAGAGATATAATTCTTTTCTTCGCAGAAGCACGTGAGAAACTAAGCTAAATATTGAGTATGATCAGAAACTACTGCTTGCTTGACTCCCCAGCCTCAGCTACACAAATTGTGATCTGTACTAGCAGTTTCAGTCTTGCTAATATCTATCCCCTACTTTCTAAACTTCATAGCTTTCCTGCATATCTTGCTAGACCAGCACCCCTGGAAAATATTATATGACAGAAGAAGCGAGTAGCCACAGCTTAGGGGTCATTTTGAGTGAGACTCCTGGTGAATAGAGGCTGTGGTGTCAACTATGCAGGCTTCATGAAGGCCACACCACTGGTTGTTGGAGTCCATCACAGTGGAGCAGTATTATCATGGGGACAATGGCTTGTGCACCTTTGTGCCACAGGTACTGTTAGTCCACTGACCAACATGTATGGTGACCACTGGTTCTGCAAGTTTCGTCCAGCTGCCTGATGTGCCAACCAACAAAGTGAAGCAGAAAAAGACTACTGCAGGGCATCCTTCCTTTTTCACTGAGAGTTGGAAATATCCTACATATGGGCTAATGGTTTTACTCGGATACCCTCATATACTATGTGCTAGGGATGGCACAGTTGCAGGAAATGTAATGGTTTCAGTCAACACACAACAGACATGCCTGGGCAGTGGCAATACTGTTTTCAGAGTCTTCTTATACAACAGTGTCCTGCAGCACCCAGCCATTGGGCACCTGTGGCTTACATAATACATCCATACGAATATCAAAACGGGGACATCTGGAGGGTGTGATAAGTGTCCTGCCCCAAACTGCTTTGCGGAGTATTGGTCTGCTTCATTCTGGCCACCTGAGCTGGTACATTGTCACACCATTCTGACACAGCAAGAGCTGGCTGCAGGAATATGCTGATAGCAAGGTCACTTTCCGCCGGGCCGTCTGACCAAGAAACACAGTAGTGCGTCCACACCAGCACACTTGGGTCCAGGATTTAACAGTTGTTACCTGTCATCTGCTTACTGCAGTCATACTGCACTACATTTGTTCATGATTAATGGTAAAGGAATTTGACAATATCTTACTGCCCTCATCTACATCACCACCTACCTATATCAGAAAAATACTCACTCACTCATCCATTCTGATAGATTTTACATTTGCAGATCTGTTAGAGGTTGAATTGGATGACCAACAGAGGACTGCAAATAGCAGTGATTAAACAGCAGTGGAATGGTGCAGATGGAGACAGAGTACTAATGGAAACTGCAGAGGAGATTCTACATGTGTGACAGCAACAAATGTAAGTAGCAGCAAGTACATGTTGTATACTACTTCTAGGGTCCTTGTATCCTTGAATTTGTCCTCTTCCTGTTCCCATAATGTCAGGGACAGACTCAGACAGTCCGAGACCACAAGCACTGACTCAGTCTTCATGTTTCCACCTTAATGGTTGTTTTGTTTAATCATAGTGAAATGAATATTGTGCTGGTTTCGAAATCAAGGATTGTTTACATGAGTCTGTAAACATTTTACGACTCTGATAGTTTTCAGTTTATCAAATGGCTCTGAGCACTATGGGACTCAACATCTTAGGTCATAAGTCCCCTAGAAGTTAGAACTACTTAAACCTAACTAACCTAAGGACATCACACACACCCATGCCCGAGGCAGGATTCGAACCTGCGACCGTAGCAGTCCCACGGTTCCGGACTGCAGCGCCAGAACCGCTAGACCACCGCGGCCGGCTCAGTTTATCCAGTGGAAAGTTGAACTGTATAGCCACGTAATGCACTGCACTTTTCTACATCTACATTTATACTCCGCAAGCCACCCAACGGTGTGTGGCAGATCTTTTTGTGATAATGATCACTATGACCAATACCTACAGAAAATAAATAATAAATTTGTGCAGTTGATGGGAAACACAATTCTTAAAATTCCTGACACCCTTATCAAGTTGCCTCATTAAACTGTTTGATCTTTGATCTGCTGCCTAAGTTTCTTAGCTTGGATAAGGCTGTTGTAACACTGCTGTTTGAACTGCACTGTCAGTGCTGAAACAGACTTCAAATTGGTTTTGACTCAGCACTATGCCTGTCCTTATTATGAAAAGTATTATCGTGTGGGATGTAAAGCAAACCTTGTGACTGAATTGAGAATTTCTTGGTAGGGGAGACGCAGCATGTTACCTTGGATGGAGAGTCACCAATAAATGTGCAAGTAACTGTAGGTGTGTGTCAGATAGCCTAAGTATGTTGGACTCTTGCTGTTCAAGTTGTATATTAATGCCCTTGCAGACAATATTAACAATAACTTCAGACTTTTCACACATAATGCAGTTATCTGTAAGAAGTACTGTCTGCAGAAAGCTGCACAAATTTCAGGCACATTTGGATAAGATTCAAAAGGTGCAAAGATTGGCAGCTTGCTTTAAATGCTCAGAAATGCAGAATGGAAAAAATGTATTATCCTGTGACTACAAGTGCATCACAAGTGGAATTGCTCAGTTTACCAGTGTGTGACAGTTTGTAGGCAAATGAAATCAATGGTAATGCACACTGACAGAAAAAAATCGCAGCACCAAAACTAATTAATGTAGATTAATAAAATTTTGAGAATACATTTGTCTAGGTAACATATTTAAGAAAAATGGTTCAAATGGCTCTGAGCACTATGCGACTTAACTTCTGATGTCATCAGTCGCCTAGAACGTAGAACTAATTAAACCTAACTATCCTAAGGACATCACACATATCCATGCCCGAGGCAGGATTTGAACCTGCGACCGTAGCGGCCGCTCGGCTCCAGACTGTAGCTCCTAGAACCGCACAGCCACTCTGGCCAGCCATATTTAAGAGACTGACATTGCAAGGTCATAGGTTAATGTAAGCCCAAGAAAAGCCATTGCAAATGTGAAATGCTGGTACTCGTACATTAATAACCAGCGTAACTCCCAGAATGCAAGCGTGGAAACGTGCACGCATTATGTTTTGCAGGTGCTGGATGTCAGTTTGTGGGTTGGAGTTCCATGCCTGTTGCACTTGGTTGACAATACATGGACAGTTCATACTGTTTGTGGATGACACTGGAGTTGTCGCCCAGTGAGTCCCATATGTGCTCCATTAGAGACAGATTTGCTGATCCAGCTGGCCAAGGCAACATGTCGACACACTGTAGAGCATTTGGGTTATCGTAGGTGGGCGAGCGTTATCCCGTTGGAAGACAGCCCACGGAATGCTGTTCATGAATGGCAGCACAACAGTTCGAATCACCAGACACACAGATTTGTAGTCAGTATGTGTGGTATAACAACAAGAGTGCTCTTTTTGTCGTAAAAAGTTGCACTCTATACCATAACTCCAGGTATAGGTCCAGTGTGTGTAGCACGCAGACAGGCTGGTTGCAGGCCCTCGCTTGGCCACCTTCTAACCAACACACGGCCATCACTGGCACCGAGACAGTACCAGTTTTCATCAGAAAACACAGCAGGCCTCTACCCTGCCCTGCTCTCGCTTGACAGCACTGAAGTCGCAAATGGCAGTGTTTTGAGGTCAAAAGAACGCATGCTGCAGGACGTCTGGGTCGTAGCTGTTTTGAAGTAAGCGATTTGTAACAGTTCGTTGTGTCACTGTGGTGCCAACTGCTGCTCAGATTGCTGTTGCAGATGCAATACGATGTGCCATACGGCGAACACTGAGGTCTTCCCTCTCGGTAATGCCATGTGGCCGTTCGGAGCCCAGTCTTCTTGCGAGAGTACAGTCTCGTGACCACTGCTGCCAGCAATCATGTACAGTGGCTACATTCCTGCCAAGTTTCTCTGCGATATCGCAGAAGGAACATCTATCTTCTCGTTACCCTATTACAGGACATCGTTAAAACTCAGTGGGGTGTTGACAAAAGCAACTAAGCTCGCGACCGTTACAACGAGTATTTAAAGCAAACCTAATTTTCAGCCTCATAGTGGTGTTACTAGCGCCACTCATAAGCAACCGGCGCGAAATTTGAATAGACATCATCTTTCAGATGTAGAAACACTGTTGCCAACTTTCATTTACATCGAATAACTCCTCCTTGGGGTTGCGATTTTTTTCCGTCGGTGTAGTTTCAGTGGTAAGTAAAGCAGGTGCCAGATAACGGTTCACAGAGAAACACAATCAATTTACAAAGGAGATTACCAATAAAACATTCGTACGATCCATCCTAGAATATCGCTCAAGAGTGTTGGATCCATACCAAATAGAACAGGGTACGTGGATCGTATACGAAGGAGCGTTAAGAACGGTCGCAGGGTTGTTTGGCACATAGGAGATGCTGAATAAAATGAACTCGTGAAGATAGACGCAAATTATTCCATGGACGGCAATTTACAAAGTTTCGAGGACCAAGTGGGATGAATCGAGGAATATACCAAAAACTGCTACGCATCACTCCCGTATACTGATTGCAGCACGTGCAGAGGCGTTTAATCGATCACATTCTTGTGTCGCTCTGTAAGTGACTGGAACTGGAGGAAGCCCTAAAAACTGGTAGAATGTTGAAGGCCGCGTATTAATGTATTGGCATACTATTGTAAGTAGTTTGGAACTGAGCACTTTTACTGTATATTTATTCGCTAGTGCAGTGCGGGCTGTTCGTTATTTTTCAGCCCAGTATCCCAATGAGCCGCGAGTGGAGCAGAATGACTACCAATTGAGAGTGTTTGGGAGAGAACTGTCAGTTCTGTTAACCGCCAAGCAATTACGAAAAACCTCCCAAAAATTTTGTTAGTAATCGGGTTACTGTCCACGGTCCGTGACAAAATTAAGAAACTGTGAGTGGTTGGGGGGGGGGG
Organism: Schistocerca cancellata; assembly: GCF_023864275.1. Lineage (NCBI taxonomy): Eukaryota > Metazoa > Arthropoda > Insecta > Orthoptera > Acrididae > Schistocerca > Schistocerca cancellata. The sequence goes on from NC_064632.1 coordinate 104,448,322, forward strand.
GGGGGGGGGGTGGGAGCGTCGACCTGTAGGCACCAACCGAATCGACAGCAGTGGCTTTTAAATCCACAACTCATGCTTTATACGACTGCGACAGAAGCTACAATACTGCAGTAATTCCTCCCTAGCGATAACGACGTGCAACTTGAGGAGCCGTTTACTCGTCACAAAAATCTAAAAGACTAGGCTCCGAAGGGGGTCTAGTTCACTCAATAAACAAAGAAAATGAGGATAAGAACACGGAGGACACATTGCCCATTGGTGCTAAGGCAGGTTACTTGGAGTGTCAAAAATTACTATGAAGGCTTCACACTCACACGTCTTATTCATTCGCGCCCTCTTCCAAAGGAGGACCGACGGCGGGGCGCCATGCTGCTGAAATCGAGCGAAAAAGAGCTGCGACTGTACTTGACGTCGATCCTGCAACATTTCGAAATTCTTGCAGCTGCTCCTGATGCTTTGCGCTCTGCGCTTTGGCCAGTTGTTGTTGCTGGGCCAATTGCTGTTGCAAAAGCTTTATCATTGACAGGCACCGGCATCGCCAATGTTTCGGTAGGCAACCCACACGACTGTAAAATGTAAACCTTCACGGCCGGAAATGTCGCGCTTATTAAGAGTTTTCCGGGCTCTTCTGTACTGGTCTGACGAAACCCAGCGTATCGTCCCCGTCTGCGGAGGACATGTTTTTGCTGAGAGGAAGAATATCCATTCTTCAGCGACAGATGAGTGACACATTCCACTTCCACGTCGACCACCTCTACTGAGATAAAAAGAGCGTTAAGAAGACACAAAAAGATAATAGCGATGTGCGGGCGTCTGCAATATCCAAGATTTTCCTGCCCCTTTATAGTAGACACTACTGACCAGATAGGAAACGTATTGACGAATCGGAATATCGCTGTGATCTACAACGCACACGGAAAATACAGGTGCACCTTATGTCGGACAAGGATGCTTGCAAACTGCAGAAAAAAAGCAAGAATTTGCAGGATACTGTGCAGTTGTGAAGACGTGTACGTGGTTACTACTAAAAGAGCGGACGAAAAACGATTAGCAGAGCACGAGGGCAACAGAGCTGTTGTGGAACGTGCTCTGCAACCAGGAGACCACTAGCTGCGACTGGGTAAGACGTACTGGCAATCACAAACGGGTACTATACGGAGAGCCCATAGAGGTTACTAAACACCCTAATAATTTTAATCGAAAGGAGGAGGGTAGAAATGGTACGTGGATTCTGGTGCTCAAAAAGATGTACACCAGACTTCCCCCATAGGGTGACAGCAACAGCGGATGGCAGAACCGACAACAGTCAATTGCCCTCGAAACATGTGACGTCACACGTCTGCGCGGAAATGGAATTTTACTTCAAGTTAGTAGCAAATATCGTTGTCCAAGTCTGAAGCGCGGTAGTTGATGGCAAGCGACAAGATCGTCCAAAGGGCGATCCAGATAAGAAGTTCTAGAAGTACGAAGGCATCGACAACTGCGGTGCACCAGGAATTGTAGCAGGAAACAAGCTGCTGCTGGGTGTTTGTGCAGAGCAGATAAGGGCTTCCAAAGGTTTGTTGATCTGCCGATGATTCGCTTCTACCACGGACTGACCCTGTAGAAGCAACGCCGCCCCAAGTGGTTTCACATCCATGCTCTGATCGGTAACACATCGTTGGATCCAGAAAGTACAGCAATGGGTCCACTTACATTCTCAGTATGAACAGTGAGTCACCACCCCCTCCCACCTTCCCAACGCCCCTCTCTCTCCTTCTTTCTTTCTTTCTTTCCAAAAAGAGAGCTAATTGTGAATTACAACAAGCTGCCTATTATTCAAGTTAATGCGGATAAACTGAAGAATAATGATAATTCAAAATTAGATTGCGCTTCAGTCCGAAAAACTAAAGTAAAAGTGGGCATGTACATCCACTACAGTCCAGTTTTATTACCGTTAATCTTTTTCTGAGAGAAAATTGTTCTGTTCAACGTAACTAAAGTGAAAGAACAATAATGGGAGAAAAAGCTTATGAAGCGTTACACTTTCCTTCAGTTTTCATAGTTATGTGGAGCTCTCCTGGTTTGTGTATTAACGTTGGACACTTACGGAAACAAGTGTAGTATTTCATATAGTTTCGCATAAGCTGAAGTTTTCAGGCACTTACTCTATGACGATCGAGCTTCAATGTCATCTAACATTGCAAAATTTAACTCCCAATATGTATGCCTATTCCACAATACTGAGGAAGTTTTACTGCAGATTTGCCCTTTTCTAAATTATGTGTTGTTGTTGTTGCGGGCTTCAGTCCTAAGACTGGTTTGATGCAGCTCTCCATGCTACTCTATCCTGTGCAAGCTTCTTCATCTCCCAGTACCTACTGCAACCTACATCCTTCTGAATCTGCTTAGTGTATTCATCTCTTGGTCTCCCCCTACGATTTTTACCCTCCACGCTGCCCTCCAATACTAAATTGGTGATCCCTTGATGCCTCAGAACATGTCCTACCAACCGATCCCTTCTTCTAGTCAAGTTGTGCCACAAACTCCTCTTCTCCCCAATTCTATTCAATACCTCCTCATTAGTTATGTGATCTACCCATCTAATCTTCAGCATTCTTCTGCAGCACCACATTTCGAAAGCTTCTATTCTCTTATTGTCCAAATTATTTATTGTCCATGTTTCACTTCCATACATGGCTACACTCCATACAAATACTTTCAGAAACGACTTCCTGACACTTAAATCTAAACTCGATGTTAACAAATTTCTCTTCTTCAGAAACGCTTTCCTTGCCATTGCCAGCCTACATTTTAAATCTTCTCTACTTCGACCATCACCAGTTATTTTGCTCCCCAAATAGCGAAACTCCTTTACTACTTTAAGTGTCTCATTTCCTTATCTAATTCTCTCAGCATCACCCGACTTAATTCGACTACATTTCACTATCCTCGTTTTGCTTTTGTTAATGTTCATCGTATACCCTCTTTTCAAGACACTGTCCATTCCGTTCAACTGCTCTTCCAGGTCCTTTGGTGTCTCTGACAGAATCAGACTGTCATCGGCGAACCTCAAAGTTTTTATTTATTCTCAAAGGATTTTAATACCTACTACAAACTTTTCTTTTGTTTCCTTTACTGCTTGCTCAATATACAGATTGAATAACATCGGGCAGAGGCTACAACCCTGTCTCACTCCCTTCCCAACCACTGCTTCCCTTTCATGTCCCTCGACTCTTATAACTGCCATCTGCTTTCTGTACAAATTGTAAATAGCCTTTCGCTCCCTGTATTTTACCCGTGTCACCTTTAGAATTTGAAAGAGAGTATTCCAGTCAACGTTGTCAAAAGCTTTCTCTAAGTCTACAAATGCTAGAAACGTAGGTTTGCGTTTCCTTAATCTTTCTTCTAAGATAAGTCGTAGGGTCAGTATTGCCTCACGTGTTCCAACATTTCTACGGAATCCAAACTGATCTTCCCCGAGGTCGGCTTCTACCAGTTTTTCCATTCGTCTGTAAAGAATTCGCGTTAGTATTTTGCAGCTGTGACTTATTAAACTGATTGTTCGGTAATTTTCACATCTGTCAACACCTGCTTTCTTTGGGATTGGAATTATTATATTCTTCTTGAAGTCTGAGGGTATTTCGCCTGTCTCATACATCTTGCTCCCCAGATGGTAGAGTTTTGTCAGGACTGGCTCTCCCAAGGCCGTCAGTAGTTCTAATGGAATGTTGTCTACTCCCGGGGCCTTGTTTCGACTTAGGCCTTTCAGCCATCTGTCAAACTCTTCACGCAGTATCATATCTCCCATTTCATCTTCATCTACATCCTCTTCCATTTCCATAATATTGTCCTCAAGAACATTGCCCCTGTATAGACCCTCTATATACTCCTTCCACCTTTCTGCTTTCCCTTCTTTGCTTAGAACTGGGTTTCCATCTGCGCTCTTGATATTCATGCAAGTGGTTCTCTTCTCTCCAAAGGCCTCTTTAATTTTCCTGTAGGCAGTATCTATCTTACCCCTCGTGAGATAAGCCTCTACATCCTTATATTTGTCCTCTAGCCATACCCGCTTAGCCATTTTGCACTTCCTTTCGATCTCATTTTTGAGACGTTTGCATTCCTTTTTGCCTGCTTCACTTACTGCATTTTTGTATTTTCTCCTTTTATCAATTAAATTCAGTATCTCTTCTGTTACGCAAGGATTTCTACTAGCCTTCGTCTTTTTACCTACTTGATCCTCTGCTGCCTTCACTATTTCATCCCTCAAAGCTACCCATTCTTCTTCTATTGTATTTCTTTCCCCCATTCCTGTCAATTGTTCCCTTATGCTCTCCCTGAAACTCTGTACAACCTCTGGTTCTTTCAGTTTATCCAGGTCCCATCTCCCTAAATTCCCACCTTCTTTAAGGTTCTTCAGTTTTAATCTACAGTTCATAACCAATAGATTGTGGTGAGAGTCCACATCTGCCCCTGGAAATGTCTTACAATTTAAAACCTAGTTCCTAAATCTCTGTCTTACCATTATATACTCTACCTGCAACCTTCTAGTATCTCCAGGGTTCTTCCATGTATACAACCTTCTTTCATGATTCTTGAACCAAGTGTTAGCTATGATTAAGTTATGCACTGTGCAAAATTCTACCAGGCGGCTTCCTCTTTCATTTCTTAAAAAATGGTTCAGAAGGCTCTGAGCACTATGGGACTCAACATTTTAGGTCGTAAGTCCCCTAGAACTTAGAACTACTTAAACCTAACTAACCTAAGGACATCACACACACCCATGCCCGAGGCAGGATTCGAACCTGCGACCGTAGCAGTCCCGCGGTTCCGGACTGCAGCGCCAGAACCGCTAGACCACCGCGGCCGGCTTCATTTCTTAGCCCCAATCCATATTCACCTACTACGTTTCCTTCTCTTCCTTTTCCTACTGTCGAATTCCAGTCACCCATGACTATTAAATTTTCACCTCCCTTCACTACCTGAATAATTTCTTTTATCTCATCATACATTTCATCAATTTCTTCATCATATGCAGAGCTCGTTGGCATATAAACTTGTACTACTGTAGTAGGCGTGGGCTTCGTGTCTATCTTGGCCACAATAATGCGTTCACTATGCTGTTTGTAGTAACTTACCCGCACTCCTATTTTCCTATTCATTATTAAAGCTACTCGTGCATACCCCTATTTGATTTTGTATTTATAACCGTGTATTCACCTGACCAAAAGTCTTGCTCCTCCTGCCACCGAACTTCACTAATTCCCACTATATCTAACTTTAACCTATCCATTTCCCTTTTTAAATTTTCTAACCTACCTGCCCGATTAAGGGATCTGACATTCCACGCTCCGATCCGTAGAGCGCCAGTTTTCTTTCTCTTGATAACGATTTCCTCTTGAGTAATCCCCGCCCGGAGATCTGAATGGGGGACTATTTTACCCCCGGAATATTTTACCCACTAGGACGCCATCATCATTTAATCATACAGTAAAGCTGCATGCCCTCGGGAAATATTACGGCTGTAGTTTCCCCTTGCTTTCAGCCGTTCGCAGTACCGCAACATCAAGGCCATTTTGGTTAGTGTTACAGGGCCAGATCAGTCACTCATCCAGACTGTTGCCCCTGCAACTACTGAAAAGGCTGCTGCCCCTCTTCAGGAACCACACGTTTGTCTGGCCTCTCAACAGATACCCCTCCGTTGTGGTTGCACCTACGGTACGGCGATCTGCATCGCTGAGTCACGCAAGGCCCCCCCCCCCCCCCAACAACGGCAAGGTCCATGGTTCATGTTATGTGTAACTTGTAAATTCTTTTCGGTCGTTAGAATATGTTTAAATGAGTGCTCCATAATTGCTGAAGTGGCTGCAAAATGAAATGCCACTAGTTAAAAAAAAACCAATGACATGTTTTGCGCTGATCTGTCACCTTCCTAAAATACGTTAATCTTCTGTAACACCAAGAAAGCTAATATGCTGTAGGTTCACTTATTCTCAGTGCCCCATCTTAGAATCTACGGTATTACTGGGCTGTCGGTGGCTAAAAAAGTGTGGATACAATCAACAATGCAGTCCTCTCGGAGACTTGTAGCGGTATGCTTTCATTTCGTATCAACACAGAGCAAGCTGTCCAAGAAGCATAAATAATTTTGTTTCATTATCAGTTATGAGTTGAAAATTATCCTAAGTAAAGAGCAATGCAAACATGTAGAGGAAATCGCACACGGACACGTCACAAGGTTAGAGATCCATCTGAGGGCGTCCGTACTGTAGTTTTGTGTGTGAATGTGGGGGGAGACGGAGGCTAAACCTAGGGGTACAAGGTATTTTTAATATTTTGGAAGACGAATGGCGACTTTTAAGTAGCCATAAAAAAGTTCCTCTGACGACCCTGTTAAAAAGGCACGCAATACCGACTTTTAAATCATTTTTCTTGAAAGAAAAACACCTAATTACATTACATTTTTCTTAGGGTTCCATGCCTCAGTCTACGGAACACTTACAGTAGTGGTTCTCAAAATTTTTAGCTCAGGAGTCTATACTGACATAGCTGAGCGGCAACCCAGTCTGCACATATACCGGTCTCACTATTCATTGATAATCTGCGTAAATTAGTATACTGTAGGCGCCCAACAGAATAGCTACAATAATGCCGCGATATGTTGGCCGCCGATCCCCAATTACTGATCGTTAAAAGTCGGAACCATTCAGAACAGCTCTTGCCGACTGTGCTCTGTTTCACGTTGCTGCTAACCCTGATCGACCCCAAAGTTCTGACCCGATAATTGCCTGATGAAGTGCTGGTGTGTTTTTTTTTTTTTTTGTGAGTGTGTCATTAATTGATTCACAACAGTGGTTGCGCTTATATTTAAATCCGTTATGCAATATGAGACACGATCACAATGTTTTTAAATGTTTCGAATTGTCATTTTTCTTCTTGTGTTACACCAGTCTTAATTTAATTTCACAGTTCCTTTCTCGAAATATGTACCGCATTTGAAGTGACTGTCTCTATAATGCGCATTTAGGTGTTTTCTGTTTGAAATTTATACCATAGCAGCTGATCGATACGAGGCACACACGGCTTTGAGTTGCCAGCACTGCATGCCAAACAAGAAAACACTCCCTCTCTCACATCCTCCAGCACCGCATTGGCCGTGCTACTTACCCTTCTGCTCAGGACCGAACTTACCAACGTCAATTAAAATTAAGGAAGTATTACTGCCTCTGCTGAGCAGGTAAACTAAAGTCTTACGAAGCTCTTAACGTTAGTTAACGATTTTAGATTCGTTTACTATTTGCTAGATGCATATTATTATAAAACGCGGCTGGGGATCGCGGCCCACACGAATACTTGATCCGCGCCGTATGCGGCCCGCGGACCACAAGATGGCTTTGTTGTCCGCCCGTCTGTCTGTCTGTCCGACTGTTAAGAACCCTTCTCCTCAACGAGGGGTAGACATATCAAGTTCAAGTTTATGCCTCGTATTGAGGTCTATGGTCCCTTAGCAGTGTAAAACTTTTAAGCTTCTGAGTCTATTCAGTCAAAAGATGCGGCCATTTATGTCACATATTTCGATACTCGTAAACTCATCAAAACCTGTAGGATACTTCCGGTACAATCATGAAATTTAGCAAGAAGCAAGGTTTCGCGTTACAGGTAAAGGAAAAAAATTGAAAATTGTTAAATTGTAATTAATCACATAAAAATATTTTTTTGCAATTACAACACACATTGCACTCGTCATCCGTCAAATGCATAACAGACAAACATTACTGCATGCAAACACAAAATGTAAGTTGTAATCAAGTCTTAGTAAGTAAACAAAAATATTTCATTACATCTTCCACATCTACATAAATAAAGTCCTTCCTCTCTTCTTTTTTTATATGTCCGAGTTAGTCTGAGGAACTGCTGTAGAGATTTTGACACCGTCTTGGAATTCCTAGGACCTATATCTTGCCAGTATCTGTATCGAACAGAGGTGAAAATCGTTGAGATTCTCGATCCCCAGGATGGATGAACTGTGGTCTCACCCAACTCTGCCATCTCAAATTCAAATGGCTCTGAGCACTATGGGACTAAACATCTGAGGTCATAAATCCCCTAGAACTTAGAAATACTTAAGCCTAACTAACCTAAGGACATCACAGACATCCATGCCCGAGGCAGGATTCGAACCTGCGACAGTAGCGGTCGCGCGGTTCCAGACTGAAGCGCCTAGAACTGCTCGATCGCAGTGGCCGGCCCACCTCAAATATCTCTGGAACAACAATAGATATTCAAAAGCTGTTTCCACCGGCATGGACGTACGACAGGGGCTTAGGAAACCAAATACTATAAGAAATTTTAAAACGTAAACATATACTATTTTCAACACAAAATTGTATATTTTTAAATGGACATCCCCTGTTATTTCGTATGCAATCAATAGCATGCAAAATCTCAAAAATAATGGCGTTGGTTGCGTCGTAATACGTCAATTACGTCCCGAGAAATTGCGAAGCGAAGCTGACACTTGAAATAAATGATGCTCACAGCTAGAGCAAGTCCTGAGACCCAAGCGCGCACCTAACGCTGCCGGTAATCGTGATGTGATTGACGTACTACGTCAGTGGAATTTTAATGTATGTTATGGTATTGTTCGAAAACACATCACTGGCCCATATTTCATTGATGGCACTCCTAAAGGGGGATAGTTTTGTCCCTTCTTGAGCTGTACCTTACGTGAACCGGTCCACTTCGTATAATGTGTCAAATAATGCGGTATCAGAATGATAAATGTCCTGTTCATAATGTTTATTGTTGCGAAATGACAACTAGAGGTACAATTTGTGGTAACACGCTTGGTTTCACTTTTGTAAACCTCATAAATTCTGCAATATATGTCTTGTAAAGGATAGACGTGGCGTCACAGTTTTTGACGTAATGCATCGCATGTAGTACTGTGCTCAGAGCAGGGTTTGCCTGCACTGGCGTAAACACACCAATATCACCACGGCACTCTCTGCCTTCAGTGCACAAGAGTTTCCTAAGCTGGACTGCTGAACTGCTCTGATACTGTAACGTAATTCGCATAAGTTGCCACATTAAAACACGTTTTCTTGTGGCTTGTGACATTTGCCGTCATCTGCTCGATATGCCGGCCTTCAGTAATGAAGAAAAACTAGATATTATTTTAATTTATGGCGAATGTCACATAAATGCAACTGCAGCTGTGACACTGTATGCTGAACGCTATCTAGATCGGCGATGTCCGTCACGTCGAATCATTGGCAACGTCTGCAAGACACTCACGGAAACAGGAAGCTGGGCTCCCACAAAACTCGACTACAACGCCAGCGACTGGCAATGGAAACGAAATTGCTGTTCTGGCTGCTGTAGCGCACAATCCACAGGTGGTGTACGAGAAATTGCACGAGGTGTAGAAATAAGCTCAAATGGTTCAAATGGCTCTGAGCACTATGGGACTCAACATCTTAGGTCATAAGTCCCCTAGAACTTAGAACTACTTAAACCTAACTAACCTAAGGACATCACACACACCCATGCCCGAGGCAGGATTCGAACCTGCGACCGTAGCAGTCCCGCGGTTCCGGACTGCAGCGCCAGAACCGCTAGACCACCGCGGCCGGCTAGGAATAAGCCACAGCAGTGTGTGCCGAATCTTGCATCGGCATCGGTTTCATCCGTTCCATGTCTCCCTGCACCAAGAACTGTAGGGGAATGACTTTGAATCCTGCATTGCATTCTGTCGTTTTGTACTTCAGCAGTTGCAAGGTAATCTAGTATTCCTAAGCAATACGTTGTTTACGGACGAGGCTTCATTTATAAATCATGGTAATGTGAATCTGCAGAACATGCACTACTGGTCCGTGCAAAATCCTCACTGGATTCGCCAAGTTGCTCATCAACGACAGTGGAGTGTCAATGTTTGGTGCGATATCTTTGCTAACTGTGTTGTAGATCCTTATTTTTACTGTGGAACATTGAATGGACAGCAATACGCATCATTTCTTCAACACACACTAGCGCTCCTCGTGGAGGATCTAGGATTGGAAACTCGTCTATCAATGTGGTTCCAACATGATGGATGTCCCGCACACAATGCAAAAGTTGCCAGAGATTGACAGAGACGTTTTAGATGCGACATTTCTAAATAGGTGGATGGGGCGGGGAGGTACTGTGCGATGGCCAGCACGGTCCCCCGACTTGACGCCATTAGACTTCTTTCTCTGGGGCACAGCGAGAGACAGAGTGTATCAAGAACCCGCAACGACAGTAGAGGATATGCAACATCGTATTACTGCGGCGTGTGAGGCAATATCTGTAAAAACTCTACAATCTGTGCAACACTCTCTCGTTACCCGTCTGCAAACGTGTATAGATGTAAACGGAGGGCACTTTGAACATATGTTGACGTGACACGGTTTCATTGGTCAAGATGTGAGTGTATTTTCTATGTTGGATGTAATGCACGACAATACTGTTTCTGTGGACGACAGGGCACTAGTAAATGTGCTTAGCAAAGTGAATTCAAGTGTGTTATCCCTAATTGTAGCTCTAGTTGTCATTTCGCCAGAATAAACATACATTTACGATTTGAAAAACGTAACTTGGCGTTGGTCGTGTTACTTGTTTATTTTTGTGGATTGTGCATACGTGCACGCTTGAGTCTCAGGACGTGCACTAGCTGTGCGCCTCATTTATTTCAAGCGTCAACTACGCTTCGCAATTTCTCGGGATGTAATTGACGTATTGCGAAGCAATCAACGCCATTATTTTTGTGATTTTTCTTGCTGTTGATTTCATACGAAATAGTAGATGGTGTTCATTTAAAAATACACAAGTTTGTGTTGAAAATAGTATTTGTCTACATTTTAAAATTTCGGATAGTATTTGGTTTCCTAAGCCCCTGCCGTACGTTCATGCTGGTGAAAACTAATATCTATTGTTGTTCCACAGATATTTGAGGTGGCAGAGTTAGGTGAGACAAATGAGCCAAAGCCACTGGTACACCTGCCTAATATCGTGTAGGGCCCCCGCAAGCACGCAGAAGTGCCGCAACACGACGTGGCACTGACTCGAACAATGTCTGAAGTAGTCTTGGAGGGAACTGACACCGTGAAACCTGCAGGGCTGCCCTAAAATCCGTAAGAATACGAGTGGGTGGAAATCTCTTCAGAACATCACGTTGCAAGGCATCCCAGATGTGCTCAATAATGTTCATGTCTGTGGAGTTTGATGACCAGCGGAAGTGTTTAAACTTATTGTTCCTGGAGCCACTCTGTAGAAATTCTGGATGTGTGGATTGTCACATTGTCCTGCTGGAATTGTCCAAGTCCGCCGGAATGCATAATGGACATGAGTCGATGCAGGTGATCATGTTGTTGTTGTGGTCTTCAGTCCTGAGACTGGTTTGATGCAGCTCTCCATGCTACTCTATCCTGTGCAAGCTTCTTCATCTCCCAGTACCTACTGCAACCTACATCCTTCTGAATCTGTTTAGTGTATTCAACTCTTGGTCTCCCTCTACGATTTTTACCCTCCACGCTGCCCTCCAATACTAAATTGGTGATCCCTTGATGCCTCAGAACATGTCCTACTAACCGATCCCTTCTTCTGGTCAAGTTGTGCCACAAACTTCTCTTCTCCCCAATCCTATTCAATACTTCCTCATTAGTTATGTGATCTACCCATCTAATCTTCAGCATTCTTCTGTAGCACCACCTTTCGAAAGCTTCTATTCTCTTCTTGTCCAAACTATTTACCGTCCATGTTTCACTTCCATACATGGCTACACTCCATACAAATACTTTCAGAAATGACTTCCTGACACTTAAATCTATATTCGATGTTAACAAATTTCTCTTCTTCAGAAACGCTTTCCTTGCCATTGCCAGTCTACATTTTATATCCTCTCTACTTCGCCCATCATCAGTTATTTTGCTCCCCAAATAGCAAAACTCCTTTACTACTTTAAGTGTCTCATTTCCTAATCTAATTCCCTCAGCATCACCCGACTTAATTCGACTACATTCCATTATCCTCGTTTTGCTTTTGTTGATGTTCATCTTATATCCTCCTTTCAAGACACTGTCCATTCCGTTCAACTGCACTTCCAGGTCCTTTGCTGTCTCTGACAGAATTACAATGTCATCGGCAAACCTCAAGGTTTTTATTTCTTCTCCATGGATTTTAATACCTACTCCGAATTTTTCTTTTGTTTCCTTTACTGCTTGCTCGATATACAGATTGAATAACATCGGGGAGAGGCTACAACCTTGTCTTACTCCCTTCCCAACCACTGCTTCCCTTTCATGTCCCTCGACTCTTATAACTGCCATCTGGTTTCTGTACAAATTGTAAATAGCCCTTCGCTCCCTGTATTTTACCCCTGCCACCTTTAGAATTTGAAAGAGAGTATTCCAGTCAACATTGTCAAAAGCTTTCTCTAAGTCTACAAATGCTAGAAATGTAGGTTTGCCTTTCCTTAATCTTTCTTCTAAGATAAGTCGTAAGGTCAGTATTGCCTCACGTGTTCCAGTATTTCTACGGAATCCAAACTGATCTTCCCCGAGGTCGGCTTCTACTAGCTTTTCCATTCGTCTGTAAAGAATTCGTGTTAGTATTTTGCAGCTGTGACTTATTAAACTGATTGTTCGGTAATTTTCACATCTGTCAACACCTGCTTTCTTTGGGATTGGAATTATTCAGATGATCATACAGGCTGATAATGTACGTGTCACCTGTGAGAGTCGTATCTAGACGTATCAGGGGTCCCATATCACTCCAACTGCACACGCGCCACACTATTACAGAGCTTCCACCAGCTCGAACAGTCCCCTCTGCTGACATGCATAGTCCATGGATTCATGAGGTTGTCTCCATACCCGTACACGTCCATCCACTCGACACAATTTGAAACTAGACTCGTCCGACCAGACAACATGTTTCCAGTCATCAACAGTCCAATGTCAGTGTTGACGGGCCCAGGTGAAGCGTAAAGCTTTGTGTCGTGTAGTCATCAAGAGTCCGAAAGCCCATATCGATGACGTTTCGTTGAATGGTTCTCACGCTGACACTTGTTGATGGCCCAATGTTGAAATCTGTAGCAATCTGCGGAAGGGTTGCACTACTGTCACGTTGAACGATTCTCTTCAACGTCATTGGTCCCGTTCTTGCAGCGTCTTTTTCCGCCCCCAGCAATGTCGGAGGCTCGATGTTTTAGCGGATTCCTGATATTCACGGTACTCTCGTAAATTGGTCTACGGGAAAATCCCCACTTCATCGCTACTTCGGAGATGCTGTGTCCCATCGCTCGTGCGCCGACTATAACACCACGTTCAAACTCACTTAAATCTTGATAACGTGTCATTGGAGCAGCAGTAACCGATCTAACAACTGTGACAGACACTTGTTGTCTTATACAGGGTGTTACAAAAAGGTACGGCCAAACTTTCAATAAACATTCCTCACACACAAATAAAGAAAAGATGTTATGTGGACATGTGTCCGGAAACGCTTAATTTCCATGATAGAGCTCATTTTAATTTCGTCCACCTACGATCAATGGAGCACGTTATCATTATTTCATACGGGATACTCTACCTGTACTGCTAGAACATGTACCTTTACAAGTACGACACAGCATGTGTTTCATGCGCGATGGAGCTCCTGCACATTTCAGTCGAAGTGTTCGTACGCTTCTCAACAACAGATCCGGTGACCGATGGATTGGTAGAGGCGGACCAATTCCATGGCCTCCACGCTCTCCTGACCTCAACCCTCTTGACTTTTATTTATGGGGGCATTTGAAAGCTCCTGTCTACGCAACCCCGGTACCAAATGTAGAGACTCTTCGTGCTCGTATTGTGGACGGCTGTGATACAATACGCCATTCTCCAGGGCTGCATCAGCACATCAGGGATTCCATGCGACGGAAGGTGGATGCATGTATCTTCGCTAACGGAGGACATTTTGAACATTTCCTGTAACAAAGTGTTTGAAATCACGCTGGTACGTTCTGTGCTGTGTGTTTCCATTCCATGATTAATGTGATTTGTAGAGAAGTAATAAAATGAGCTCTAACATGGAAAGTAAGCGTTTCCGGACACATGTCCACATAACATATTTTCTTTCTTTGTGTGTGAGGAATGTTTCCTGAAAGTTTGGCCGTACCTTTTTGTAACACCCTGTATAGGCGTTGGCGACCGCAGCGCCGTATTGTGCCTTTTCCCGTATCTCTATATTTGAATACGCATGCCTATACCAGTTTCCTTGTCGCTTCAGTTTGTATGCCTAATTAAGTTTGCACGGAACCCTCAGTGTCCGAATTCTACTTGCACTTTCTTCTCTTAGAGCTAGAGGGAGCCCCCCTCGTCCCAGCGTTTATCTGATGATGAAATGAGAAACAACGGAAAAATATTTCATTGATTTCCTGTTGTAGGATTGAGGCCACAATCGTCTACCGGCGGTAAAACACGATACACATGTATAATAATGTGTTCTAAAAGAAAATATTCCTTAGTACTGTAACAGAATACTTCAGGTTGTGATTTTTTTTCCAAAATCGCCGAACTAAGCACGGATAATCTGTAAATTGGAAAATCCGTACTTTGATAATAGGGAGCATGCTGTTGTGAAGACAGTCCTGGACTTCTATTCGAAAAGAGCAGTGAAGATCAGTGTACTTCTCGTTTTCACAGGTCATTATTACAAACGTGGTGGTATGAATTTTTCACAAATTTCAGTTAGGTTCTCCAAGTCATCGACAGTTCTTCTACGGTCTGAAAAGATCTCCTCAATTCTTATAAAGTTTCAGTCCGTTCTAAAATGGGAGACGCCTGCGTCTAGGTTGAATATGAATTGGCGTTTAGCTGTTTTGATTAGATGGCCATCTACGGAAGAAAGTGAAGCAATAACACCACTGCAGACTTTTGAGCGACTGAGAGCAGTCGTCTGTAGCGAGTATACTCGCCGAGGGATTACAAGGAAATCCGCAACGAGCTAGACGAGATTTCTATTTGATATACTGAATGGTGTATGAATGCAAGATAATTCGCATAAACGAGGTGATCCAGTAATTTCTACTTCGACTTCTGCGGTTAGCTTCTGGACTATGTTACATCGACTGGATATTTAGAGCTGTTTAAAATTAAGAACCTGGGTTGTTGGGTGGATTCCGAAACAAGACTCTCGCTCCATCTATTCTTCAAGTTCTTATGATTTAAAAAATGTGCTGCTAGGGTTATAACTGCCAAGGTTAGTGTGTATAAAAGTGTTAAAATATTGCTCAAGAAACATTAATCGGTGTAGTTCTAAGAAAAGCAGTGGAATCTGGGGAACTATTGTCTCATTCAGATCATAAAGCAATTCTGTTAAAGGGAATAATATAGATGAATTGTCAGAACCTCATGTTGATTGAGAGAGCCATGTGTGCATAGACATATTTTTCCAAAGGTTAGCAGTGAATTAAGAATATCATCGCCACCTGTGTTACTTTTAAATGAAATACAGTTGAACTAGCATTGTTCATATCTGTTACAAGTTCGAAATCCCACATAGTGTGGCATGTGAGCCATGTCCACAAACGAAATGTTATTATATCAATACAAATTTCTTTATGATGTCGTTTACCTAGTGAATCATCTCGATGACGGATGTGTAAGCACGCAATTATTTTATGTTGTTCTCTCCCGACCTCCCCAAACCGCCCTGCGCTCCCGGACTCTACAAATTTTAATGTTTTCTGCGCCATATACCAAGGACAAAGTTGTGGAGCTTTGTTCTTCTCTGAAGCAAGTGTGACGGAAATGCCTTACCCTGATATGCTGTCACAATGGTTCTTTCCTCGACTATAAACTGAACCAAATAACTGTAGTTAGCTGCAAGACAGCCATGGCATGCCTCTGAAGCAATAGATTGAATATCCTAACCGATGGACTGGTTGCGACGGACCAAGTCACCAGGTTCATTTGGTATGTTGTCCACACTCACCGACCCGCCTCCACTACCAGCTGACCAACCTGATTTAGAAACAGGACTGGAACGGATATCGCATCAGTTACTACAGAAATTCTAATCAAGATCTATCGACTGGGTGTATGTGTATGTGTGTGTGTGTGTGTGTGTGTGTGTGTGCGTGCGTGCGTGTCACGTTACATTGGATACGTATAGCACAAACTGTTCAATTGCTTTCCTAATTCTATATGTTACTTATCAATACACGTCGAAGTTAATAAATAGGACACAACAATCTGACACTAAGAAAGTTTGAGTTCATATACTAAGTTTGTAAGTAGGTCAATGAAGAGAGCTACCATTGATGGTAAACAGTTGTCACAGCCATAAGCTGTAAAGTAGCTTGTAAGCTATATACACGTTTCCAGAATGAGATTTTCACTCGGCTGCGGAGTATGCGCTGATATGAAACTTCCTGGCAGATTAAAACTGTGTGCCCGACCGAGACTCGAACTCGGGACCTTGGCCTTTCGCGGGCAAGTGCTCTACCAACTGAGCTACCGAAGCACGACTCACGCCCGGTACTCACAGCTTTACTTCTGCCAGTATCCGTCTCCTACCTTCCAAACTTTACAGAAGCTCTCCTGCGAAACTTGCAGAACTAGCACTCCTGAAAGAAAGGATACTGCGGAGACATGGCTTAGCCACAGCCTGGGGGATGTTTCCAGAATGAGATTTTCACTCTGCAGCGGAGTGTGCGCTGATATGAAACTTCTTGGCAGATTAAAACTGTGTGCCCGACCGAGACTCGAACTCGGGACCTTTGCCTTTCGCGGGCAAGTGCTCTACCAACTGAGCTACCGAAGCACGACTCACGCCCGGTACTCACAGCTTTACTTCTGCCAGTTTGGGAGGTATGAGACGGATACTCACAGCTTTACTTCTGCCAGTTTGGAAGGTAGGAGACGGATACTGGCAGAAGTAAAGCTGTGAGTACCGGGCGTGAGTTGTGCTTCGGTAGCTCAGTTGGTAGAGCACTTGCCCGCGAAAGGCAAAGGTCCCGAGTTCGAGTCTCGGTCGGACACACAGTTTTAATTTGCCAGGAAGTTTTATATACACGTTGTTTCCAAACTTTAATGCGACATGGCAAACAGATTAGAGAAGTGGTTCAAATGGCTCTGAGCACTATGGGACTTAACATCTGAGGTCATCAGTCCCCTCGAACTTAGAACTACTTAAACCTAACTAACCTAAGGACATCACACACATCCATACCCGAGGCAGGATTCGAACCTGCGACCGTAGCAGTCGCGCGGTTCCAGACTGAAGCGCCTAGAACCGCTCAGCCACATCTGCCGGCTTAGAGAAGTGACCTCCCGTCTGAAAAAGGCTCTGAGCTCTATGGGACTTAACATCTGAGGTCATCACTCCCCTAGACTTAGAACTACTTAAACCTAACTAACCTAAGGACGTCACACACATCCATGCCTGAGGCAGGATTCGTCTACAGCTACAGCTGATGGGTAAACCGGAACACGTGTGTGGGACCCTTAAAGGACAGTCCACACCCTATAGTTTGTTTGTGCACCTTTCTGCACAGATCACGACTGGACATTGGAGTTCCTAAGTTTGAGCAGAATTGCACAGATGTGTCTTCGCATATCACAACTACGCAGACAATTCGGTGCGTGTGGATCGGATGGTCGCCATAGATTTGGCGCCAAAACATCTCTTGGGGTGAGTCGAGTGCGTGTTCAGTTATCGGATGTTTGTCCTGTGTGCGCGTTCCGATAAGGCAGGAAGGACCACCGCTGCGGCGTCGCCCGTCAGGAACAGGCTTATCTCTTCCGAGCACTGCAGAGCTCAGGCGATATTCTGAGCAGCAGGCGACAGAACTTGCAGTTCCCCGCAGCGCTGGGGAAAGCCCTGCCCACTGTCCTGGAAACGTTGTGAGTTGACCACAGAATGAATTCATGGCGTGCTGTTGTAGAATTATGCAACATGCTTTAAAAGAACGCGCAAAAGGCCTAGAAGTTGTGAATATGGAGGTGAATGATCGAAAACAGTTGTTTGGAAAGATTAGACCAGTGAAGTAGTTGTGAAATGAATAAGTACTTAGTGAAATCTCGTGACAACGACTGAACGAAGAAATCCTTAAAACATTTTAGAGAGCGAGATTCTCGGGAAAATGCAAGACAGTAGATCAAAGAACTAGTACGAAACGTGTTTTAATGAAACGACGAAAAAAGAGGGGAAGTGCAGACAAGGAATATGATTGCAGAGACCAGTCACATTCATTAGAAAAAATAATGATGACGTACTTTGAGATGCGCCTATATTTCTCGAGCAGCATTTACTTGATTTTTTCTTTATATGGAAAAAAAAACAGCACACAGATGGTAGATGTCGTATCAGCACTACTGGGGGGAGGTATGTCGTAAGGCAATCAGTCTAGCTTCAGTAACTTCTCTGTTCTTTTCTGCTGTTTCGGTCGATTATGTAGTTGTGTTGAGTTTATCTGTGTAGCCGACTCCTGTCAGATATCACCAAGAGTAGCCCAGATGCAAAAGCCGCTAACTGCATGATAAGCGAAACTGAGATAATCGCGAAAATCTAGCTCCATCCAAACTATTAAAGACTTAATTTTTTTTTGTAAAAATAAATAAGTAAAATAATTATTTGTACGGTATTAATGGCTGAAATCTGCGATTATGGTTTACACGTTAATATCTTAAATTGACTGAGCGGTTTTTACACCCGATTTTCAGCCATTTTCTGACCAGTTTCCTCTTTGTCGCTGTTTTCTGTTATTACTGCTAATATGGAATGAAATATTGCGTGGCAAGAGCCTCTCGGCAGAAAGAATGGTCGCCTGGAGCAAGTCTTTTTAGTTGACGCCACTTCGGCGTCTTGCCTGTCGATGAGGATGACGTGACGATAACAGAACACCCACTCCCCGAGCAGGCAAAAATCTCCGATCCAGCCCGGAATCAAATCCGAGCTCTTCGCATAGAATTCTGGCGCTGTGACCACTCAGCTGTGGCTGTTCGGTATGTTAACCTTATAAAATCCCATTGCCAATGGAAAATATTTGTAAAATCGCGTTGCCAACTGAAGATATTGACAATAGTATTGATGGTTGGTTCAAAATACACTGACCAGCACGAAAAACGCAACACTTCAATTTCTTACAAAAACTGAAGTTTATTTTAAATTTATGACAGTTTTATGACTCTAATCCACTATCTTATGATGGAATGTTGTGGTATGGTCCCATCTAAGTGTCTAATAATGAAAAAAGAAAGACGATTATAAACGAACTTAACAAATTGAGCCAGAGATGCACACTTCAAGGAAATTTTGAGTAAGCACATAAAGGTAATGCACGTCTGTTTTGACGTTATCACTTCACACTTTACTTCACAGACCTCGGAGACGATATCGCGACATCAAGCGCCAATGACAGCATTCAACCTTTCTGGCATGCTCCTGATTAATGGAGTAATGTCCTGTTGATGAATCATATCCCTGTCTTCCAGAAGGGCATTCTATAGGTCCTATAGGTTCTCCAGATAGTGCTGAAGGGCCCTTCTCCTAGACGATCCCAAACGTGCTCAATAGAATTCAACCCAGAGCTCGCCAAACCATAGCATGAATCACTGTTTCATCCACGAATTCTCGCAACATGTGGGCTTGCAACGTCGTGCATTAGTGTAAAATCGTCACCAATAAATAGAGGGAATGGTACAGCATGCTCCAGAAGGACTTCCTCTACGTACCAGTGTGCGCTAAGGCAGCCACATTGATTCCTGCCCCCACCATCACGGAGACACCCTGAACACGCGTCCTGGATGAGAATATGCAAGGGTAATACCTCCCCCCTGGCCTGCTCCAGACCTTCTCTTCCGTCAGGTGACTGGAGGCCAAATCGCGACTCATCGGTGAACAAAAACTGATCCCATTGCTGTACTGTTCTGTCAAGATGTTTCCTTGTGAAATGTATCCGAGCTTGCAATGCTCTCTGGTCAGTTCTGGACATGTACCAAGTCTTCTGGACTGAATTCTGGCTTCTTCCAGGCTTCTTCGAACATGGTGGTGTCGATTTCGTGCTTCAGTAGCTGTGGTGTAACGGTTGCGGAGAACTTGAAGTTGTAAGAAGTGGTCATCTCTCTCCGATGTTGCTCTTCTCGGGCCTGTTCCTCGTCTGCTTGCAAAGCCTCCAGTTTCCCTGTACCGGTACCTACTAGAGATGGACAAAGTCGTTCATCCTTGGGAACTAGTTCACTGGTGACCGCTCGTTTTTTGGGAACCGTTCATTTTTACTCGTTCACCGTTCATTGTGCTTGCTATATGGTTCTTATGGAAAACTGAAAATTAGTAGCATAGGTGACTGAAGATGGAAAACGGCAAGAGGGGGCACTTGCCTCCCCCCTCGAGTACAGAGTTTTTATTCATAACAGAATTCTCACACACTTGTAATTTTCGTGATTCTGCAAAACATCTCGTTTAGCCAACTGTAGCGTTATGTTGCTGATCGCAGTGAAATAATGTATGGCGGCGCACAAAAAATCGTCCCCGAGTACAGACTGCTCGCCAATTACGCACGATTTATTGACCGCTACGAGCAGAATAGATAAACACTTAATAATTAGGCAGTGAAGAAATAACAAATAAGCTAATGCAAACAACTTCGAAACAATAGATGACGATTGGTAATCGACAATGAGCAGTCTAGTACACGGGGCCGATTTTTCGTGCGCCACCCTCTACCACTGAAATAATATTGTAAGAGTTATCATATTCTCTTTACAAAATGTGACACCATACACTCGAATACGAAGCACGGGCTTCATTCGGTTGTAAGTCGGTCTGCCTTCTAACAATAAACATCCTCTTTTACCTTGGATAAAAAAAAGACGGAAAATGGTCACTCGTGTGTGCCGTGCCGACGTCTTTCTACATCTACATCTACATCCATACTCCGCAAGCAACCTGACGGTGTGTGGCGGAGGGTACCTTGAGTACCTCTATCGGTTCTCCCTTCTATTGCACTCTCGTACTGTTCGTGGAAAGAGGAATTGTCGGTATGCTTCTGTGTGGGCTCTAATCTCTCTGATTTTATCCTCATGGTCTCTTCGCGAGATATACGTAGGAGGGAGCAATATACTGCTTGACTCCAAGGTGAAGGTATGTTCTCGAAACTTCAACAAAAGCCCGTACCGATTTACTGAGCGTCTCTCCTGCAGAGTCTTCCACAGGAGTTTATCTATCATCTCCGTAACGCTTTCGCGATTACTAAATGATCCTGTAACGAAGCGCGCTGCTCTCCGTTGGATCTTCTCTATCTCTTCTATCAACCCTATCTGGTACGGATCCCACACTGCTGAGCAGTATTCAAGCAGTGGGCGAACAAGCGTACTGTAACCTACTTCCTTTGTTTTCGGATTGCATTTCCTTAGGATTCTTCCGATGAATTTCAGTCTGGCATCTGCTTTGCCGACGATCAACTTTATATGGTCATTCCATTTTAAATCACTCCTAATGCGTACTCCCAGATAATTTATGGAATTATCTGCTTCTAGTTGCTGACCTGCTATATTGTAGCTAACTGACAAGGGATATTTCTTTCTATGTATTCGCAGCACATTACACTTGTCTACATTGGGATTCAATTTCCATTCCCTGCACCATGCGTCAATTCGCTGCAGATCTTCCTGCATTTCAGTACAATTTTCCATTGTTACAACCTCACGATATACCACAGCATCATCCGCAAAAAGCCTCAGTGAACTCCCAATGTTATCCACAAGGTCATTTATGTATATTGTGAATAACAACGGTCCTACGACACTCCCCTGCGGCACACCTGAAATCACTCTTACTTCGGAAGACTTCTCTCCATTGAGAATGACATGCTGCCTTCTGTTATCTAGGAACTCTTCAATTCAATCACACAATTGGTCTGATAGTCCATATGCTCTTACTTTGTTCGTTAACCCTTTCACGTACATGGGACACATTTGTCCCACATATAAATCACCTTACTAATTGGACTGTAATCACAGTTGATGTGCTGCAGATGCTCTACTTGAAGCAGAGATATTTGTTTTCTTTAATATCGTACATCTTTGGTGGCAACAATTACTATAACTACCATTAGTCGTCGGTTATTGTTGGTGGTTCTCACTTCGAGCACACAAATTTATTCACTTATTGTAGAATGAGATTTTCACTCTGCAGCGGAGTGTGCGCTGATATGAAACTACCTGGCAGATTAAAACTGTGTGCCGGACCGAGACTCGAACTCGGGACCTTTGCCTTTCGCGGGCAAGTGCTCTACCAACTGAGCTACCCAAGCACGACTCACGCCCCGTCCTCACAGCTTTACTTCTGCCAGTACCTCGTCTCCTACCTTCCAAACTTAACAGAAGCTCTCCTGCGAACCATGCAGAACTAGCACTCCTGAAAGAAAGGATATTGCGGAGACATGGCTTCGCCACAGCCTGGGGGATGTTTCCAGAATGAGATTTTCACTCTGCAGCGGCTGTGGCTAAGCCATGTCTCTGCAATATCCTTTCTTTCAGGAGTGCTAGTTCTGCATGGTTCGCAGGAGAGCTTCTGTTAAGTTTGGAAGGTAGGAGACGAGGTACTGGCAGAAGTAAAGCTGTTAGGACGGGGCGTGAGTCGTGCTTGGGTAGCTCAGTTGGTAGAGCACTTGCCCGCGAAGGGCAAAGGTCCCGAGTTCGAGTCTCGGTTTGGCACACAGTTTTAATCTGCCAGGAAGTTTCATATTCACTTACTGTGTTCTCTGCCTTACTGCCAAATCTTGAAAGTATATTCAAGTAAGTTTCTCTTTTACTTTAGACCAGTCATTTAGAAAATAACTGTATTTCATCAGTGGAAATCTTTATTTTCATTCTTTGGGACATAATACAAAGGTAATTTGTGTACTTGTCTTTGAATATCATGAAATCGTTACTATTACGTAAAAAAAAACGAGCAGCATGGTATTTAAAATTCGGTTGAAAATATATTATCTTTCATTTTATTAAGTAAGTGGAAAATATTTGTACTGGTATAATTTCAAATCTGCTTTTAGGTCATGTGCTTCAGAAAAAGAGAATTTTTCATCACTGATGAAAGTGTTATGCAGATTTTAGAGGCTTGCAGTAGTGATGACAAAGATAATCTGTTACTGGATGAAGAAGATAAAATTTTTCTTGAAGGAGATATGGAAGATGAAAGAGAACATGTTATTATAGAA
This sequence comes from Schistocerca cancellata, assembly GCF_023864275.1. Lineage (NCBI taxonomy): Eukaryota > Metazoa > Arthropoda > Insecta > Orthoptera > Acrididae > Schistocerca > Schistocerca cancellata. Next base: position 104,471,528 of record NC_064632.1, read on the forward strand.
GATCCTGAAAAAGACACGTCGCCCACCTAGCAAAAGAAGGCATACAGTCGAAATATCAGAACCAAATGCTGAGGTACCTGATTCCCTTCCAGATGTACCAGAATTTAATTGGTCCAGAACTTACCAACCAAGTTAGTTCAGTGATAACATGAATCATGAATTTGGGAAAGTGCTTTTGTGTAGTGTCAGTGAAAATCGTGAAATGCCACAGCCATTTGAAATTTTTTCTTCCCTTATTGGCCTAAAAGATTTGGTGCTTGATATATTAATTCCTGAAAGTATTCGGTATGCAGAACAATCAGGCAATGCATTCAGCACAATTGAAGATGAAATCAAGGCATTTCTTGGTATGAACCTGGTAATGGGGTACCATATTTTGCCTACATTTAGAAGCTGCTGGGCAACTGAACCCGATTTAGGTGTTCCTTATATAGCTCAGATTATGCCACTACATCGGTTTGAAGAGAATCGAAAGTACTTACATTTTTCGAACAATGCAGATCAGTCAATAAAGGAAGACCGCACATACAAAGTGAGACCTGTAATTACCCATTTGAACAAAACCTTCCAGGAATCTCTTAGTGCAACTAGGGCTCAATCTGTAGATGAGCATATGATCAGATTCAAAGGGCATAATATTATGCAACCGTATGTCAAAAACAAGCCAGTCAAGTGGGGTTTCAAAATGTGGTGCAGACGTGATTCGGAAACTGGCTACCTATTTGAGTGTGATTTATACACTGGCAAAAAATAATAATAATAATAATAAAATAAAAAAAAATAAAAAATAAAAACTCAGGTCCTGAAGTAGGGCTTGGTGAGTCAGTAGTTCTGCAACTGACAAAATCACTATCCGGAATGGGATGTGAAATTTACATTGATAACTTTTTTAACTCTCCAGATTTGCAATATTTCCTTGGTTTACAAAATATCAGATCATGTGGAACAGTGTGCACCAATCGTAAAAACATCCCAAAGACATTCCCTCCAGACAAGGAAATGAAAAGAGGTGATTCATGCAGTCTTAGTAGCAATGGTCTGACAATCCTCAAATGGATGCATGACAAGCCAGTTTTTCTACTGACTAATTTTATTTCCCCAATACCATGTACGACAGTGAAGAGGCGTCAGTCTGGTTTTTCTGAAAAGATCAATGTTCAGTGTCCTCTTATGATAAGAAAGTACAAGTGGATGGGAGGGGTGGATCTTATGGACCAGAAGAAAGTGACTTATGCGATCGACAGGAAGGCAAAGATTAAGTATTACCTGAGAATTTTCTTTGATCTTCTTGACATTGGTGTAAACAATGCGTATGTAACGTATTCAAAACTGGCAGAAGAATCAGGAATCAAATCAACTCTATCATCCCTAGAGTTCAGACAATGCGTTGCAAGAAATCTAATTGGAAATTATTCAAGTCGAAAAAGGAATTTATCAACAGTAGTGAAAACATCAAGAAGGTTGCAGACCAGTTGCAATGCAAAGAGTCCAGAGCACCGAATGATAAAATCAGACGTAAGGAAGAGATGTGTTCATTTTGCTTCAAAGTGTGTTGAAAATCTCACTTCCAATATTTGTGAACAGTGAGGTGTTAATTTATGCTTTACTTCGAGCAGAAACTGTTTTGCAGAATTTCACATCAAATAGACAACATATACACAGCCTCTGTAATTTTTCGGTGTGTTATGTGTAATGTGTTCTGTAACTGTCCTTTAAGGACCACAGGGACAAATACGTCCCAGCCTTTTTTTTTCAGTACAAATAAAAATGTTTGAAATAATAGCATATTTAGTTTATAATACCTCCATTTACCGCAGAGCTACAAAAATTTTAATCACTAGCAATTTAGTTTTCTTATGTACCTGAAAGGGTTAAACGACTGTGGGGAACTGTATCGAACGCCTTGCGGAAGTCAAGAAACACAGCATCTACCTGGGAACCATATCTATGGCCCTCTGAATCTCGGGGACGAATAGCGCGAGCTGGGTTCCACACAATCGTCTTTTTCGAAACCCATGCTGATTCCTACAGAGTAGATTTCTAGTCTCCAGAAAAGTCATTATACTCGAACATAATACGTGTTCCAAATTTCTACAACTGATCGACGTTAGAGATATAGGTCTACAGTTCTGCACGTCTGTTCGACGTCCCTTCTTGAAAACGGGGATGACCTGTGCCCTTTTCCAATCTTTTGGAACGGTACGCTCTTCTAGAGACCTACGGTACACCGCTGCAAGAAGGGGGGCAAGTTCCTTCGCGTACTCTGAGTAAAATCGAACTGGTATCCCATCAGGTCCAGCGGCCTTTCCTCTTTTGAGCGATTTTAATTGTTTCTCTATCCCTCTGTCGTCTATTTCGATATCTACCATTTTGTCATCTGTGCGACAATCTAGAGAAGGAACTACAGCGCAGTCTTCCTCTGTGAAACAGCTTTGGGAAAAGACATTTAGTATTTCGGCCTTTAGTCTGTCATCCTCTGTTTCAGTACCATTTTGGTCACAGAGAGAACTTTACTTTCGAATTCATTGAACGCCTCTCGCATAGCCCTCCTCACACTACATTTCGCTTCGCGTAATTTTTGTTTGTCTGCAAGGCTTTGGCTATGTTTATGTTTGCTGTGAAGTTCCCTTTGCTTCCGCAGCAGTTTTCTAACTCGGTTGTTGTACCACGGTGGCTCTTTTCCATCTCTTACGATCTTGCTTGGCACATACTCATCTAACGCATATTGTACGATGGTTTTGAACTTTGTCCACTGATCCTCAACACTATCCGTACTTGAGACAAAACTTTTGTGTTGAGCCGTCAGGTACTCTGTAATATGATTTTTGTCACTTTTGCTAAACAGAAAAATCTTCCTACCTTTTTTAATATTTCTATTTACGGCTGAAATCATCGATGCAGTAACCGCTTTATGATTGCTGATTCCCTGTTCTGCGTTAACTGTTTCAAATAGTTCGGGTCTGTTTGTCACCAGAAGCTCAAATATGTTATCGCCACGAGTCGGTTCTCTGTTTAACTGCTCAAGGTAGTTTTCAGATGATGCACTTAAAAAAAAAATTCACTCTATTATAAATTCTTAAGTATCCCAGTCTATATCCGGCATATTAAAATCTCCACCCAAAGCAATAATATGGTGGGGAAATTTACTCGAAATATTTTCGAAATTATCCTTCAGGTGCTCTGCCACAAAAGCTGCTGAGCCAGGGGGTCTAAGAGACATCCAATTACCATGTCTGAGACTGCTTTAACCGTGACCCTCACCCAAATTATTTCACATTTCGGATCTCCGTCAATTTCCTTCGATACTATTGCACTTCTTATCGCTATAAACACGCCTCCCCCTACACTGTCCAGCCTGTCCCTGCGGTATACATTCCAATCTGAGTTTAGAATTTCATTACTGTTTACATCTGGTTTCAGCCAACTTTGTGTCTCTAGTACTATGTGGGCAGTGTGACCTTTATTAATGAGAGCAAGTTCTGGGACCTTTCTATAGACGCTCCTGCAGTTTACTATTACCACATTAATATTGTTACTCCCTGTTGCGTTTTGCCTACTACTGTCACCTTGACGCGTCTCAGGAGGCGATTTGTCGGGCCTAGGGAGGGAATTCTCTAACCTAAAAAACCCAAATGTGCACTCCACACGTACTCCGCTACCCTTGTAGTCGCTTCATGCGTGTAGTGCAGGTGTAACAACAAAAAATCTTGCCTTTCCACAAGTATTTCTTCTTCTGATTATCGAAATAGTGAAGTAATGGCTCTGAGCACTATGGGACTTAACATCTATGGTCATCAGTCTCATAGAACTTAGGACTACTTTAACCTAACTAACCTTAGGATAGCACACAACACCCAGTCATCACGAGGCAGAGAAAATCCCTGACCTCGCCGGGAATCGAACCTGGGAACCCGGGCCTGGGAAGCGAGAACGCTACCGGACGACTACGAGCTGCGTGCAACAGTGAAGTAAGCTGATACGCCGTTTTGTTACCTGAAAAGATGCATGTATTACATACGAAGTAATTTTTATGTAATTTACGTAATTATAAAATACATTTTAACTACCGGTCGTGGACGCTGAATAGAAAACGAAAAGAACCAAAAGTTCAGAGTTCAAAAAAGATTTGAAACAGATCTACAATGGGCGTGCGAAGAGAAAGAATGAACAACAACTCGATACTGAACTAACTACGAGCAGTCGGCAGTGGAACTGTCTGCAAGTGGCCACGCGAAGGACGAGTCCGGCCGAGCGAGACCGAAACAGGCGGGAACGGGACTGAGGCCGGAACGAGACCGGCCGACGTGTATTTGCGGGAACGAGACCGACCGTTTCCCCTTCCCGGGAACTATAAGTAGAAAGACGCGACCGAAGTGAACTATGAAAGACCGTTCCTTAGAATTCGTTCCTCGCTCGTCCCGTTCATCTTGGTGAACCGTTTCTTTGGACCCGTTAGTTCGCGAACGACCCGTCTCTAGTACATACGTACGGTTATGGAAATCGTGGAACGTGTAGTCCTGCACACTTCTGCAACGTAATGCAAGCTGCACACATCTTCCACCAAAGCAACAGCTTTCGCAGCTTCTTCAGGGCTTAATGGCATGTTTACTGCAGAAAGCTGAGTACAGCAATCATAAAAAGATCGTACAAACACGTACGATCGAAAGGGGAACATTTCAGGGCACAACAGTGCTACAAGAGCTGGAAAAACATTCGATATATCACGTTTCAAAAAATTGCTTGAAGTGCTTCACTATGATTAAATAGGAAATTACACAATGATTCCCGGCGGGGTCAGGGATTTTATCTGCCTCGTGATGACTGGGTGTTGTGTGATGTCCTTAGGTTAGTTAGGTTTAAGTAGTTCTAAGTTCTACGGGTCTGATGACCATAGATGTTAAGTCCCATAGTGCTCAGAGCCATTTGAACAAAAATGGTTCAAATGGCTCTGAGCACTATGGGACTCAACATCTTATGTCAAAAGTCCCCTAGAACTTAGAACTACTTAAACCTAACTAACCGAAGGACATCACACACACCCATGCCCGAGGCAGGATTCGAACCTGCGACCGTAGCAGTCCCGCGGTTCCGGACTGCAGCGCCAGAACCGCACGGCCACCGTGGCCGGCGCCATTTGAACAATTTGAACCAACACAATGATTACACATCATTTATTGGGTATTGCGTTTTTCGTGCCGGCCAATGCATTAGGGATTTGATGAACTAGTGTAGTCAATAAATATTGCACAATCTTCAGCGTAGCGTTCGGATTCGATCCAGATCTGTCTCACCTGGCTGACTCGCTAGGTGCTGTCTCAGTACGCCGTAGGCTGTTTTTGCGAGGTTCTTATAAACGAGAGGACTGTTGGCCGCCGTGCACTTTATGTGCCTCGCAGTCCACGGGTGGGAGACAGCTGGGGTCCAGTACCCGCGTGCCCTTACTGTTGTTGTTGCCGCCGCCTCAGCAGCTCGCCTGCCGGCGCGGCGCTTGTGTTCCTGGGGCCAGGTGCGGGGAGCACCTGCGGCAAGCAGATAGCCGCCGCCCGCCAGCTGCGGCTTTGGCCACCTGACTGTAGGGGCTCGGCCGCAGGCTACCGACCCGGCCTTGAGCAAATGTGCGCCTGCCGCCTGCGGAAACGAGCTCCGGAAATACCACTTGGCTGAATTTTTTTACTGTCCTTGCGGATACAGACCGTACCGTCCCGCCGCAGTAAACAATACCGAAGAGCTAGCAGCGTGGAGAGTTGCATCAAACCAGTCTCAGGACTGAAGACCACAACAACAACAACATGAGCACTACTCATCGCGAACGAAACAGAACACTGCGCCCGCCCAGTGACTGGCAAAAAGCGCAGGTGACGCCTGTATATAAGAAGGGTAAAAAAATGGCCCCTCAAATTACAGACCAATATCATTAGCATCGGATTGCTGCTGAGTTCTTGAATACACTATTGGCCATTAAAGTTGCTACACCACGAAGATGACGTGCTACAGACGCGAAATTTAACCGACATTAAGAAGATGCTGTGATATGCAAATGATAAGCTTTTCAGAGCATTCACACAAGGATGGCGCCGGTGGCGACACCTACAACGTGCTGACATGAGGAAAGTTTCCAACCGATTTCTCATACACAAACAGCAGTTGACCGGCTTTGCCTGTTGAAACGTTGTTGTAATGCCTCGTGTAAGGAGGAGAAATGTGTACCATCACGTTTCCGACTTTGATAAAGGTCGGATTGTAGCCTATCGCGATTGTGGTTTATCGCATCGCGACATTGCTGCTCGCGTTGGTCGAGATCCAATCTGTTAGCAACGGCCTCGAATCACTAACAGTCGAGATGACAGGCATCTTATTCGCATGGCTGTAACGGATCGTGCAGCCACGTCTCGATCCTTGAGTCAACAGATGGGGATGTTTGCAAGACAACAACCATCTGCACGTTTGCAGCAGCATGGACTATCAGCTCGGAGACCATGCCTGCGGTTACCCTTGACGCTGCATCACAGACAGGAGCGCCTGCGATGGTGTACTCAACGACGAACCTGGGTTCACGAATGGCAAAACTTCATTTCTTTGGATGAATACAGGTTCTGTTTACAGCACCATGATGATCGCATCCGTGTTTGGCGACATCGCGGTGAACTCACATTGGAAGCGTGTATTCCTCATCGCCATTTTGGCGTATCACCCGGCGTGATGGTATGGGGTGCCATTGGTTACACGTCTCGGTCACCTCTTGTTCGCATTGACGGCACTTTCAGCAGTAGACGTTACATTTCAGATGTGTTACGACCCGTGGCTCTACCCTTCATTCGATCCCTTCGAAACCCTACATTTCAGCAGGATAATGCACAAGCGCATGTTGCACGTCCTGTACGGGCCTTTCTGGATACAGAAAATGTTCGACTGCTGCCCTGGCCAGCACATTCTCCAGATCTCTCACCAACTGAAAACGTCTGGTCAATGGTGGCCGAGCAACTGGCTCGTCACAATACGCCAGTCACTACTCTTGATGAACTGTGGTATCGTGTTGAAGCTGCATGGGCAACTGAACCTGTACACGCTATCCAAGCTCTGTTTGACTCAGTGCCCTGGTGTATCAAGGCCGTTATTACGGCCAGAGGTGGTTGTTCTGGGTACTGATTTCTCAGGATCTATGCACCCAAATTGCGTGAAAATGTAATCACATGTCAGTTGTAGTATAATATATTTGTCCAATGAATACCCGTTTATCATCTGCATTTCTTCTTCGTGTAGAAATTTTAATGGCCAGTAGCGTATAATTTGTAAGAGGGCAGACAGCGGGATCCCGGGTAAACCAAGTTTATTAATCAACAAAAATTTCAAAGATAAGAGTGACACATTAGCCATGTAATTAGAGATACCGTGGACATAAGCCACGCGAATGATGAGGTCTTTCGTACATTTTTAATTTTAATCAGCGTAACATTCGCACTTATTACCTTTCAAGAAAATTTGTTGCGCTTTTTCTTTTTAATAAAAATAATTACAAAACTTGTGTTTATTCATTCCGTTCCTGCCTGATGCGAATATCTAATTAATCTGTCGTGCGCAGCAGGACCTTTGAGTGTTTCGGTAATTTTCTGCCAAGGATATTTCTTTTCCTAAGGCATTTGTATCTCTTGGATCTCAGAAGGACTTATGATTTATGCTTCTATCAGCAATCAGTAGGCATGCGACAGCATGCGCTACCATTATGTTCCAAAACGCAGCGCATAAAACTGGGATTTTTCCAGGGCTCATACCTCGAGTTCTGTTGGTAATACAAAGGAGGGGTCAACAAGGGTTTTGGATAGCCCTGGACTTGGGACCATTTATATACCCAACAGAAGGATCGTCTTAGAGTCACTATCCAACAGTACGGGGTCAAAATATGAATAATGCACATTTCCTCCTGCTTAGGCAAATGGGGCAAATCGGTCAGTTCTCTTTGCATTAGATGTGGTCCACGGTGCGCGTTAAGGGGCTTATGGAGGCACCATTTAATTCATGGGCGGTTAATGAGAAAACCCAAAAAAAGCGTTTCTCACAATTTTATCACCGTCAGCAGATATCTAAATAACTAACGTCAACAAATTCCTCAAATTTCAACTGTATATTTTCTGGGCATTTGTCTAGAAATGCCACCTTCCCTTTTTTCACCCATTATCGAGAAAACCCTCTAAAAATGGTTTCTGTGTACCAAAACAGAGCCGCGGATTCCAAGACTGCTATCCACAGCAAATGACTGTAATTTTTACGATATGTTCCTAAGATCCCGGTCTCGAACAACCTTAAAATCTTTCTTAATATCTGTATTAGTTTCCGAGACATAGAGATTTAAAGCTATCCTACTAGCAGACGTGAAATACGCATGTAAAATACGTCATGAGGCGAAAACGTTGCTCATAAAGTGACGTAGCATGGAAAAACATGGTGTGCAATGCCTGTTATCATCATAAAAATTCTGGGAAGTTGTAGTAATGAAGTACACGCAAAATTTTGTGCTCTTAAAATCCAGTCTGAGGTGTAAAAATAGTTTTGCGTGACTTCAGTTTCACATAAGCTAACTACCAAAACCATGAAGTTCTTTTCGTATGACTGACATGCAATACTGTAGGGAACTAGAGGAAAAATTCTCCTATCAGGGCAGAAAAAAGGCTAAAATCTTGGAGCTTAAAAGACTCTGAAAAGTGGGATGCCAGCTGCCTTATTCTACCTTCCTCAGCACCTTTAAAAATCTTCCCAAAAATTTGTGACATAGGAACATATTCGCGCTTTTTTATGCTGAGAGAGAAGTACATAATGGTAGTGGGAAAGAGATGGGAAAGTAATAAATACTGGAAGATAGTAGGCAGTAATTGTTGTGGAGAAGGAGCGAAGAAGACAATGACAGTGTCTGAGGAAGAGAGGGATACAGCGGCAGTAGAACATAGTTGACTGTGACAGAACAGTGAACGGAAAGGAGAGAAGGAGACAGTACGAGTTAGGAATAAAGCGAAGGCGAAAGTGAAAGCGAGTGACAGCCAGCGACAATGAGAGACAGTCTATGACAACGACAACGAGGAAGAGAGAGGCAGTGAGAACAGGGAGCAGCAGTGGGAAGGAATAAATGAGAAAGATGCAGTAAGAGAGATCAAGAGGGACAGTGACACTGAGAGGAGACACTATTAGCAGGACAGAACGAAAGAGACTGTGGGTGTGAAAGAGGGACAGTGACAGACAGAGAGAAACCAAGTGATAATGAAAATGAGTTGGGCTGAATGAGTGAGTGAGAATGGGTAAGTCGGAGTGGATCGGTATGAGTGACTCACATCTGCCGGCCGGAGTGGCCGAGCGGTTCTAGGCGCTACAGTCTGGAACCGCGCGACCGCTACGGTCGCAGGTTCGAATCCTGCCTCGGGCATGGATGTTTGTGATGTCCTTAGGTTAGTTAGGTTTAAGTAGTTCTAAGTTCTAGGGGACTGATGACCACAGAAGTTAAGTCATATAGTGCTCAGAGCCATTTGAACCATTGACTCACAGCGATGGACTATTGGGCGTAAGCGAGTTACAGTCAGGGGGACTTGTGGAACTGAGAGGCGAGTTGCTTGTTAAAAAGATCGTGAATTTGTTCCTACGCCAAAATTTTTGGAAAATTTTTTCAGTTGCTGAGGTAGGTAGAATGAGGCAGTTGGACCTCAATTTGCAGTTACAGTCTTTTAATAAACAGGAGTACATTCGCATCTTTTGTTCTGTTGGAGGTGTCTTTTTCCCGTGGTTTACCTTCTCTTCGTACCACTCCATCGCTCGCGGAACTCGTGTCAACAACAGAAGTAGACAAGCCTTTCACTGAAAGATCGACAAGCAGCAGAACACGAGTAAACATTCGAATGCGAACCGAACACGTGCTAGTGCCGTTTGCCCACTCGCGCTTAGCGTTTATACAACAGAGAATTCTCATTCGCTGTTGCGCGTTCGCTCGTGTTCGTTACCGTGTAAACGGGACTCAATGTGCCCAATGTTGCAGTCATTGTCGTGGAGCGTTTTTGAAGGTCGCTAAATAAATATAAAAAAAATGTCGATCAACAGACCTCCTGGGTATCGCAGTCGTTGGCTATTTGTAACAGAGCTATTGGTTGGAGAGTGTTGCTGATTTGTGTGTTCGGAGATTGGTAGTGATCTACCGCGTCCACGAAGTACAATAGCGTGCATAACTAAAGCAACTTTCGCCTGATGTGTCACTGACAAGTAACATAGCTCGATGGAACTTTGACCATAGGTAGAAAGAACTGCAGCAGTATAGTACAGAATGTAAATGGAAGAAATACGCAGTAAGACGAACAAAATGACACTTTTATACAAAGACAATAATTACTCTGAAGACATTGCGATCTCGGTGGACATTTCAAGAGGCGGGACATGGTTCTTAACAGGCTCTTTGATCACCATAGACGGCAGTGTACGCTCTGCAACGTACTTCCATGGTGGCCACAAGCTTGGTGAGGACAGCTGCTGGCTGGTCTTGGTGACATGTTGACGCCCTGCGGTAGGTTTCCCCGACGCAACACAAATGGTTCAAATGGCTCTGAGCACTATGGGACTTAACTTCTCAGGTCATCAGTCCCCTAGAACTTAGAACTACTTAAACCTAACTAACCTAAGGACAGCGCACACATCCATGCCCGAGGCAGGATTCGAACCTGCAACCGTAGCGGTCGCGCGGTTCCAGACTGTAGCGCCTAGAACCGCTCGGCCACTCCGGCCGGCCGACGCAACACAGACGTGCTTGATAGGATTTAAGTCGGGGTAACGGGCAGACCAGCCGATTCCTGAATGTCCTTTCGTTCCAATAGCTCCTTCACCTGCGATGGCCGATGCCGTCGCACATGGTCGGGGCGAATGCTCATTTGAAAAGACGTACATGGGAAGGAGTAGGCCTGCAGTGTTGCAATAACGCTGACTGGGGAGTTTACCGTTTTCACAGATTCGCGAAATCAGAATGCTCAGGCAACATTATGCCTCCTCACACTATAATATCCCCATTAGCGAGAAGTGGAAAGACTAATTCCCCCCCCCCCCCCCCAACCCCCCTCCCTGTCCGGAACGGAATATGTGACCCCAACTGCCTGTGTGTAGTATCATTCATGGGAAGCAGGGATGGTTTTCTAAATGTTTGCGAACCGTGTAACCGAACCAGGACTTGGACACTAGCCCGGTTTTCATCTAGTGGGATGTGGGAAACCGCTTAAAAACCGGATCCAGTCTAGCCGACACACCGACCTTCGCCGTCTATCCGTCGGGTGGATTCGGTCGGCGCACGTCTCCGCCCCGGGAAGCGGCACTTTAACACGCACGGCTATCCCTGCTGGTCAATAATGAAATATAGCAGCCTCAAAAAAATAATCTATAGTTCAGCCCAATATTAAGGATTTCCTTGACATTTCCGCCATCATACTGACACACAAATCCACGTAAACAGTGGTAACTGACACAACATTGTTTACTTGCTGGAAGAATTATTCGTATTTACCTGATTAGCAACAACTTTTGAAGCGCATTTGCTTTCAGGGATGATTAGTGTTTGCGCCCTAAAACACTAATCATCATCTTCGACATCATCCTCAGATTTGTAGAAATCGTCCCTGAAAGCATTTTCTGTCACGAACATTGCACACGTAATCTACTGTAAGTAGGCTGTTTATGTTTTCTTACTGGCAACGTCACGTAGCGCTCTGTATGAAAATCACTGGCTGTGCTGTGTGCAGTCTGTGGCTAGTTTGCATTGTTGTCTGCCATTGTAGTGTTGGGCAGCGGGAGCTGGATGTGAACAGCGCGTAGCGTTGCGCAGTTAGAGGTGAGCCGCCAGCAGTGGTGGATGTGAGGAGAGAGATGGCGGAGTTTTGAAATTACATATATTATGACTTTTGATGATATTAAGGTAAATACAGTGTTTGTTCTCTATTAAAATCTTTCATTTGCTAACTATCCCTATCAGTAGTTAGTGCCTTCAGTAGTTTGAATCTTTTATTTAGCTGGCAGTAGTGGCGCTCGCCGTATTGCAGTAGTTCGAGTAACGGAGATTTTTGTGAGGTAAGTGATTTGTGAAAGGTATAGTTTAATGTTACTCAGGGCCATTCTTTTGCAGGGATCTTTGATAGTCAGATTGCGTTGCGCTAAATAATATTGTGTGTCAGGTTAAGCACAGTCTCGTATACAATTTTTCTAAGGGGACGTTTCATACTACTAGCAGCCATATTTGTTGCATTTACCGCAGCTTACATGCCCTCTTCCTGATAAAGCTATAATTGGTGAGAATCCGAAATGAGAGACTTCGGTTGACGCCACGGAAGTCCAGGGATGGACTGATCGACTGAAAGGGAAGTTTCCTTCTTGATGCACACCAGCGGTGAATATTTCTTCCACCATTAGAGTCTACCTGCGAGACGAGCGCTATCGCACAAGCTTAAGTCAGCGACCTCGGCTGCGGAAGCGGGTAGAATAAGAGGAGAAGCGACAGTACGATTTCGCCAGCTAGGCCTGCAGCACAGCGGTTTCCCTTTGTACACAAAAGACGTGGAACCCGATATTGGCGCTGTGATCTCATGTTCCTGAGAGGACGCGAGCTCTTCCGCTGAGGCTGTTGCGTGTACGTGCCCGGCCCGGCGTCGTCCCACGGGTGCTTCCTGTTTTGTTGCTCAGCCGGTCTCTGCGGTTGGGGTGACGGGCTCGTGCTTACCGTAAAAGTCAGGCGAGAGTTGTGGCTCCGGTCTCCCTTACTGTGGCACATGATTTTCGATTTGGTGCAGTCACCACACGCACCGCATGGCACGACAACTGAAAATATACCGTTGGCTGTTGTTGTAGGATACGAGTCTGTTTTTTGGTGCGGTTGTGGAAACGAGGAAAGATTAATGTATCGCGTCTTGTCGACTTTAGCGCATGGGGATGCGCTGGTAGAGGGGATCGACCACCCGGTATTCTTCTGTACTGATTTAAGGAGACCACGGAAGACCTATTTATTTGAGTGTGACCGGATGGAGATCGGAACCTCTTAATCATTGCGCAGGATCGCCGCGCGGAATTAGCCGAGCGGTCTGGGCGCTGCAGTCATGGACTGTGCGGCTGATCCCGGCGGAGGTTCGAGTCCTCCCTCGGGCATGGGTGTGTGTGTATGTCCTTCGGATAATTTAGGTTAAGTAGTGTGTAAGCTTAGGGACTGATGACCTTAGCAGTTAAGTCTCGTAAGATTTCACACACATTTGAAATTTTTTTTTGCGCAGGATCCATTTTTCGCTGAGTACGAAACGCAGTCATTTCCAGTTCTGAATTATTATCTTAACCACTAATTTCAAGTAGTACATCTTGAATGAAAGGTGGAAGATGATGTATTGTCGTAAATAAAGCTGTGAGGATGGGTCGTGTGTCGTGCTTGGCTAGTTCAATCGGTAGAGCACTTGTTCGCGAAGGGCAAAGGTCCCGAGTTCGTGTCTCGGTACGACACACAGTTTTAATCTGCCAGGAAGTTCGGTGTCATCTTGTACAGCAGCTTCAAATCTACAATCTTTAACATAAAGCAGCTCTTCAGCAACCGTGAATTGTTCAGACAATATGAAATTGCCGGCCGGGGTGGCCGAGCGGTTCTAGGCGCCACAGCCTGGAGTCGAGCGACCGCTACGGTCGCAGGTTCGAATCGTGCCTCGGGCATGGATGTGTGTGATGTCCTTAGGTTAGTTAGGTTTAATTAGTTCTGAGTTCTTGGCGACTGATGGCCCCAGAAGTTAAGTCGCATAGTGCTCAGAACCATTTGAACCATTTTGAACAATATGAAATTCAGCCTTCAGCTTTTTTTTAGTTTCCCTACGTTTCGAATGCCAATAATGGTATCCTCTTCAGAATCTATAAATTAACCCACACGGACATATATTAAAAATTGCAATACATCCTCAATCTAATTATTTCATAATAAGGATAATCGTGATGGTTACAAAAATTAAATTATTTTGAGGGCCAAACTTTGGCCATGTCACAGAATAAAACTAATACAGAATAAAGACGCATAAACATATGATTATGTCTGTCAATACTTAAAACAATAAGATAAACGTAGACGGAGCTACGCCGGGGCAGGAATAAGGGCCGGCCGGTGTGGCCGAGCGGTTCTAGGCGCATCAGTCTGGAACCGTGCGACCGCTACTGTCGCAGGTTCGAATCCTGCCTCGGGCATGGGAGTGTGTGATGTCCTTAGGTTAGTTAGGTTTAAGTAGTTCTAAGTTCTAGGGGACTGATGACCTCCGATGTTAAGTCCCATAGTGCTCAGAACCATTTTTGAACCAGGAATAAGGGTCACACGTAAGCAACAAGGAAACTAGGTGTCGCGAGCAATTCCGCGGCGACGCTCGGCCAGCGGCCAAGCGCATGCGCGAGCGCTGCAGACAAGCTGCCTCAAAATTACTTAGCGCAACGTAAATTGTAAACAAAATATGACAGGAAATAGTCCCGCAAATCGACAAATGCCTACCTGTGGTACAGTACATCAAACAATTCTCCTAAGAACTAGCTACTAAGTCAGACCAAGAAAATTTACATTCAAATATTATAATAAGTCGGTGAAACCCCACTACGGTAACTAATAAATTAGTATGGGAGACACAGGCGTACGAAGCATGAAATATCTTGAACATAAAACAGGCAAATTAAGAAACACCTTTGCAACTTGTGCCATTAACTGTATAATACAAAATATATGGAGACAAACGCAATATAATAAAGGGGCAAAGCTGATAGGAAATAGCATCGGCCACTCGAAGCGGGGTCAACTCCACTGGAGTAAAGGTTGAAATTCTTCGAAGCAAAAAAAATAAATAAATAAATAAATAAATAAAAGTCTGTTTATTTGCTTACTAACTACATATCCCAGAGAACCGAAACGTTTGCGGGAATAAATTACACTATAGTGGAAATTAATTAGAGAATCTTTCGCTATAACATAGAGTAACAAATTATTTAGATACACATTTCTCTTAAGGCTTTGGTTTTTCAATTGCTTTGCTACCGTTCTCCTTCTTGTTACGCGTTCGTTTCGATAAAAACACCCATAACACTGAATACTATGTTTGAAATGGTTCAAATGCCTCTGAGCACTATGGGACTGAACTTCTGAGGCCATCAGTCCCCTAGAACTTAGAACTACTTAAACCTAACTAACCTAAGGACTGAAGTGCCTAGAACCGCTCGGCCACTCCGACCGGCTGTTTGAAATATTCCAGGTTTTGTCTGCCCTTCACATTTTCCCGTTTACTGCTGCTTCCATTGCCAAGTTAAATTTTTGTAGATGCCTTAGCACATGTATGTCTAACTTCCTTTTTTTTCGGGGAGACTTCTTTCTTTTAGTCTGTTTATCCCTTCTTCATTTTTTCCTCCTTTTGTCAAAATATCTAGCACTCCTGAAGCGCTTTGTATCCTTTCTTTTGCTGGCCGGAGTGACCGTGCGGTTCTAGGCGCTACAGTGTGGAACTGAGCGACCGCTACGGTCGCAGGTTCGAATCCTGCCTCGGGCATGGGTGTGTGTGATGTCCTTAGGTTAGTTAGGTTTAATTAGTTCTAAGTTCTAGGGGACTGATGACCTCAGAAGTTAAGTCGCATAGTGCTCAGAGCCATTTGAACTATTTTATCATTTCTTTCCATGTTTTTCCACGACCCACTGTAAGCTGTAGACGGATAGTGCCACGACCACTAAATTAGAAGAGCATTGACTCCTAGTCCGAGTGGTTAGTTACGAAATACGTCCTGACACTTAGTTTCACTAATGTCAGACACAAGGAGTTAATAACCATGCTATTGAGCGCCCCAAGCGCGTACACGCAGAAACGCACACACACACACACACACACACACACACACACACACACTCACACACAAGTACTTACATTACATCCAGCACGTTTCCGCCACCTGGTTAAGCGAGTGCCTAGTTAGTTTTCCATCTACGTCTCAGAAATATACCATAAAACATTTAAAATGCACTCAAGTGTGTGGAATTTCATATTAAAGTTGGATTAGCGACAGGCTACACGGGCAAACAGTGAGTAGGGTAGTACTAGGACGCTTAACGCCGGTTGGCACCGAGTAGATTAAATGTAATGTAATTACTCATGTTAGGATGCACGACAAGAAACTGACAACATTCTAAAGTTTTTCCGAGACATCCACGAAACCTTGGATTTGCGTTCTTCAGTTACGTATTTATACTAATTTCGTTTACTTTATTTGATATAGTATATTCTCTTTTCTAAAAAAAAAGCTCTAATACCGTAATTATTACAACAATAAGGTGGTGTTGTAGTACCACCTCACGTAATAATGACAAAAAAAAGGCATCTGGCCACATCAACGAACTCCAGATCCACGACAAGCAGACGCTCACCAGGAACGTCCCGGGAGTTTTGGAAGGACGCCAGGAAAAAAAAAAGTGTGTCATGTTGCACATACTCAGTTGATAAGTTTAATACCTGATTACCGTATATACGAGCTATTTAAAATCTTTCCTTTGCTTCTGATTGGTTCAAGTTTCTTTTTAGACGCAAAGTCAAGCGCCGACACGCCACGTGAGAAGAGATGGCTGTGAGAAGACGTCAGCCAATCGCACGCTTACCGACCGCTCTCCAGGACGACAACGCGACAGAAGAGGCCCCTGTGTGAAAAGGACATAAGCGCCGCGACCGACTGGTGACCCTCCAGTTGAATAGCAGCTTCAAGATTAGGCACTTGTACAGCACTGTGAAAACTCAAGTTATTTCGTTTCTCTGTATGTAGCACAGACGTGGAATTGTCTATACTGAAGAAGACTGCTTATTTTGTATGTCGCCCTTTGCTTGCGACACATCTTTGTAATTGTCAAAGTTAAGTATTATCATTTACTTTTTTGTAGTAAAACTCATTAATACGACTTGTTCGAATTGTCTAGCGATCCGAGTACGCAGGTTTCCTAGACATCACATATTTGACGACGAGCTTGGAGACATAATATTACTAAACGTAACCAATTTACAGGAAAATGCCAAGCATCATGACATGCTGAAGCATTAACGATCCATAATAAATTGACATACATTAATAGCATTAAATTCGCTGAAAAGAATGGAATAATATCAGTGGGATCGAAATCAAAATAAACGAGCGAAAATTTATGCCAGATCGAGATTCAAATCCAGGTCATCGTAAGCAGTCATCTTAACCCCATAGGTAATTTAAGAGAGCTTGTATGACAGAGCTTAACTGTCTCAGACACTTGCGTTTTCCTCGAATTTTTGCCAGCTGAATAAATGAGGGTTTTCCAGCGGCACCAGCGGCAGAGGAACGAACATGACGGACGACCGTGGCTCCCCCCCCCCCCCCCCTTTCTCTTCACCCAACCCATTGGTAAATGCATAATCGGAATGAAACGCGCCGAAAGAGATGGAACCAAATGGAAGGATAGTAGTCCCTTAGGACAACATAATGTGAAAGTAGTAAGGCGTACTATATAGACGAGACAATCGCGTCAGGGATGTACCTGTGCGTTGCACTCCTTAACACGGGGTGGTGGCGGTCATGTGGTTAGCGTTCTAGCTCATGGATCAACTCCCGATCACGTTTTTTTTTTAATTTATATTTTTTTCAACGCTAGTCATATTTTTTGACACATATTACATTTGAGAGGTAATATGATGAAAAGACATGTGTATTTGCACGAACTTTTATTGAATTTGAAGAGTTATTTGGTTGTTTGCTAACTTTTATTTTCACAACAAATATTCCATCGACAAGTAAATGACGAAACTCGTAAGTTATTCTAAAAATGTATGCCTGTCAGGATTTCCGAAATACCTTATACTAGCAATAGGGTAGGGTACCAAGAACTGTTTTGCACATGCACGCTTCGATCTGTAGACACAGCTTTCAAGGACGAGGGACAGACGTGGAAAGACCAAGTCAAACATTACAATATATCAGAATATGAGCGTAATATACGATTAATCGTTGGATGTGCTTTCAACATTATAAATTGCAGGATGATATTTTTCGTAGAGATATGAAAACATAAATTAAAACCTCATCTAGTACATCGAATGAATCCAGTTTTTCCGCTTGCACAAAGAATCTTCAGAGTTTCTAAGTAAAAACAAAGCTCATTGAAATTTTGAAAAATTTCTCTTTCTTACTGCAGTTTGGATGAAACCATGCATAACGCAACAATTTCGTAAACATTGTTGCCAAAAATTGGTGATGTAGGATTAAGTGTATTTTAACAGTATCTTCACGAGAATTAATTTCTCGTTCGTTCACAGCCAAATATAAAACAAGTTTGAATGCACTTGATAAAGTTTTTAACTTGCCCATAAAAATAAAAGTGCCATAATATTGGCTGAAATAATAAAGATTAATAAACAGCCAAGTAACAATGGAAATTCAATAAAAGTGCATGCAAATACACGTATATAATATGCCAAGTGTTGAAAAAAAAAAGATGAGCGAACTCGATCCAGCGACCCACCGGTTAGTAAGATTCAACGACTGCCGTCAGCTCAGGCTCACGGTCGCAATTTTGTCGAAATCGCCTAAGTAGCACGCCTTATCACTTGCACATTATGTTGTCCTAATGGACTACTAAAAGTGTAGAAAGTTAGAAGTAATTCAAGACCCGAACGTCGCGGACTCTTGTTAGTCTCTCTTCATCCTTTGGAATTCTGCTTCTCAAATGTATTGCTCATCTGTTTTTGAGGGGTAGCCTACCTGTCTAGGCGATTCCCGCCGCGCCTCTCATTGGCATTCCTTTACCCTCAGTCAACCAGCCAGTCCCGATTCTTTAAACATTCGAACTCGGATGCATAAAACAGTGTCAAACGTTTGATTACAGATAAGATAATGTGTTAAATATTTGATGTTAAAGAAAGCGAAAAAGAGTTTGCAAAAAATTTGAAATTATGTTTATACTTTGTCGGAATTCGCTAAGAGCTCTCATTCTCAAGTATATAAATATAATCTGGGTAACTTGTGAGCCGCGAACTACGCTGCCTCAATACATATACACGGTTTCTAGCTATAAAACGTACTTTACTATGTCAAACCTTGAACATAATATTATGGCTCTTAATGAGTACATTACGACAGCTTTTAACTTTTTACATTGAGTCATTGATTATGTGAAATATTGAAAATAAAATTTTTGTCGCCCCCTGACACCATTAAATAAGCAACCTACAACAGGCACCGTGTACCAGGTTAGCCATTTAATAATACAGAAAGGCACACACTGCATATCATTTGGTTTAAAGCTGTTATCACTGTTGAAGTCTTCAAGTGAAAGACGCATTTTGGTTGCCTCTTTTTTCAACTAATATGAGAAACTTTATTTCTTGCCTAGTGCATAAGTTTTAGGTTATTGTTATACTCGTAATCAAACTGATACGGGCACTGCCAAGAAACCTGGCCATCAAATCTGAGTACACTTTACCTGCAACCCAAAACAATATTTTTCAGAAAATAAACTTTATCGTGTGACGCAGTATACGGACAAACAGTAAGCTTAATTTTCCTGTTCATCCTATAAATAACTAGTCATTATAATGAACTTTTTGTGTCTTATTAACAGAAAGTGAACTAGTGTTGGACCAAGTACCGGTGTTACGTCACTGATTTACAATTAAGAATCATTATATATGGTACGTTAAATTCATGTGGTAAATCTATTACCAGACCTTACGTACCGTGTATCATGATATGTCGTGAAAAATCGTGTGTTATATATAATTATGTGTACACAGCGCAAGTAATATACAGGGTGAATCACCTAAAACTTGCACCGTAAATATTACGGAAATGGGAAGTGCTATTGACGTGCGGTTTTCACAGAATGCATTGGTAATCCACTGTTAGCCGAACAACAGATTGTAATAATACTTAGAAAATGTATTCTTTGTGCAAACATACACTTTTTAAATGGAACAATGCCTGATGACATCAATAAACTAAAAGGAGGATGCATCAGAATGCAGGATTCCAGTGCGAGTCGTTTACGAGGTATCGTATTTTGAATCTACATCTACATCTACATTTATACTTCGCAAGCCACCCAACGGTGTGTGGTGAAGGGCACTTTACGTGCCCATACCAACGCTTGCACAGTACCTGTGGCAGTACACACTAGAGAACTACACAAGTGCAAATACTAGTTATGTAGATTTTCACTAGTAACGACACAACTGTGCACAGCAGATTGTGTTGAAAATGACCTCCGGCAGGGACAGTACACGCTTCCAGTCTGATGTGGAACGATTACTGTACGTGAGCTAGCATTTCAGCAAGAAGCCCAAGCAGACTGCAGTAGTAAGTCATTCGTGAAAACATGATGCAGTACTTCGTGCACTGTGGGATGGACAGACATTATGTTGGTATCAGAGGTTTCTCCTAATCTGCAGAGGAACGTCTTCTAGCATCCTTGGAAGATGTTCTCTTAGCAGGCTGCGATACTTGTGCAGGTTCAGTGTCCGCGTACGAAAAACGGGTCTATGAGCTGATAGTTCGCTAGCCACACCATACGTTTACACGCTGTGGACGCTGAAGTTCCACCTGACAAAGCCAACAGGGATTGTAAACAGACCAATAATGAATGCATGTTGCGGCTGTTTGCACGACCATAATTGGTTACTGTGGCTTCATCACTAAACGAGATACATGGTACATCTGGACAATTCTGTCTTAATGTCCATGTACAGAAGTTAACACGATTCTCGTAATCGTTTCCATGCAGCTCTTGATGGAGAGAGATGTTTCAGGGATGGAATCTATGTCGATGGAGAATGCGTAGGATATTAACCTGACTCATGCCATTTCCTCGTGCGACTGCGCACAAGCTAAAGTGCGGATCAATTGCAACAGCAGCAGGAACATTAAGTTCCCCCTCTTCTGACGTCACTTGTTTCCTTCTGTTACGTTGATAGGTGTTTCACTACCACTTTCATGTAACTGGGTGAAGAGGTTGAGAAATAATTGCCGTAATGGTTGTCGACATCTGTTGCGATATCTTGCCGCATACAGCGTACAAGAACAAACTGCATTCTTCCTACACTCTCCATACACCACGAGCATGTCAGTTTTTTTTGGATTGGTAAATCTCATCGTCCAATCGAGACCTACTGCTTAAACTGTCACACACTAAATGACTAGCAAGTCGCAATGCATTCGAGGAACACATAAGCACACTGTAAGCAAACATAACAACTTCTTACATAGCAACTTCGCTGGTTGGATCACACAAACAAGTCCCCACGTCGAAACTTTTCAAAATACGATATCTTTTATAACAACTCACACTAGAATCCTGCAACAAACGCCACTGCTATTCTAATTTCCCTACATTTAGTTTGTTAATATCGATAGGCATTGTTCCATTTAAAAAAGTTTATATATGTGCAAAGCATACACTTTCTAAGTATTATTCAACGAATTCGAACATAAAACATTGGCAAACAATCTAAACAAGAACCCTAAAAAGTTTTGGTCATATGTAAAATCGGTAAGCGGATCTAAATCCCCTATTCAGTCACTCGTTGACCACGATGGCACCGAAACAGAGGACGACCGAAGAAAGGCAGAAATACTGAATTCAGTGTTCCGAAACTGTTTCACTGCGGAAAATCGTAACACGGTCCCTGACTTCAGCCGTCGCACGGACGCCAAAATGGAAAATATTGAAATAAACGATATCGGAATTGAAAAACAACTGCTATCACTTAGTAGCGGAAAAGCATCCGGACCAGACGAGATACCCTTAAGATTCTACAGTGATTATGCTAAAGAACTTGCCCCCTTTCTATCAGCAATTTATCGTAGATCGCTGGAAGAACGTAAAGTACCTAGCGACTGGAAGAAAGCGCAGGTCGTTCCCATTTTCAAGAAGGGTCATAAATCAGATGCGAATAATTATAGGCCTATTTCGCTTACGTCAATCTGTTGTAGAATAATGGAACATGTTTTGTGTTCTCGTATTATGACGTTCTTAGATAATACAAATCTCCTTCATCATAACCAACATGGATTCCGCAAACAGAGATCATGTGAAACTCAGCTCGCCCTATTTGCCCAAGAAATTCACAGTGCCGTAGACACTGGCGAGCAGATTGATGCCGTATTCCTGGACTTCAGGAAGGCATTTGATACGGTTCCGCACTTACGTTTAGTGAAAAAAATACGAGCTTACGGAATATCGGACCAGGTTTGTGATTGGATTCAGGATTTCCTAGAAGAAAGAACACAACATGTCATTCTTAACGGTTCAAAATCTGCAGATGTAGAGGTAATTTCGGGAGTACCGCAGGGAAGCGTGATAGGACCTTTATTGTTTACAATATACATAAATGACTTAGTTGACAACATCGGTAGCTCCGTGAGGCTATTTGCAGATGACACGGTTGTCTACAGGAAAGTAGCAACATCAGAAGACTCGTACGTACTCCAGGAAGACCTGCAGAGGATTAATGCATGGTGCGACAGCTGGCAGCTTTCCCTAAACGTAGATAAATGTAATATAATGCGCATACATAGGGGCAGAAATCCATTCCAGTACGATTATGCCATAGGTGGTAAATCATTGGAAGCGGTAACGACCGTAAAATACTTAGGAGTTACTATCCGGAGCGATCTGAAGTGGAATGATCACATAAAACAAATAGTGGGAAAAGCAGGCGCCAGGTTGAGATTCATAGGAAGAATTCTAAGAAAATGTGACTCATCGACGAAAGAAGTAGCTTACAAAACGCTTGTTCGTCCGATTCTTGAGTATTGCTCATCAGTATGGGACCCTTACCAGGTTGGATTAATAGAAGAGATAGACATGATCCAGCGAAAAGCAGCGCGATTCGTCATGGGGACATTTAGTCAGCGCGAGAGCGTTACGGAGATGCTGAACAAGCTCCAGTGGCGGACACTTCAAGAAAGGCGTTACGCAATACGGAGAGGTTTATTATCGAAATTACGAGAGAGCACATTCCGGGAAGAGATGGGCAACATATTACTACCGCCCACATATATCTCGCGTAATGATCACAACGAAAAGATCCGAGAAATTAGAGCAAATACGGAGACTTACAAGCAGTCGTTCTTCCCACGCACAATTCGTGAATGGAACAGGGAAGGGGGGATCAGATAGTGGTACAATAAGTACCCTCCGCCACACACCGTAAGGTGGCTCGCGGAGTATAGATGTAGATGTAGATGTAGATGTATTACTATCAGCTAGCAATACGAGCCCCTGACTACCAACGCATTCTGTGAAAACAGCACATCAATAGCACTTTCCATTTCCGCGATATTTTCGTTGCAAGTTTTGGGTGATTCACCCTGTATATACACTCTACCGTATAAGCATAATGACTTATTCCACGTAAGCGATACGTAGTTGATCAAAATGTAATATACAGGATCAGTAAGATAACAATCATAATTGTATTATGTAATATATAGAGGAAAGTTTTATACAGAAATATACTTGAAAGTCCTTTATTGATAACAAAAGGCTACAAAATTCGAGGTTTCTCACTGCTTGTCACCCAGTATCAAACATAATGTTACTTGGGGCACTATAAGGAGACAGGGATTTTAGTTATGCCAGTATTCGCAAGGAAACACCAAGATTATCCCGCTAAACGTTACCGGTTTCAATCAACCACTTGTAAAATGACTGAATTTAGTATATAAATTACCATTTTCGCTAATTATTGAAGCTTTAAATGCGAACACTTTAGGTTAGCTGTACTGTGAAGGTTACAAATATAAAATGAAATACAAAAATAACCGTCACCAACCACATTGATTTATGTTCTCACTGCTCTTTTCAGAGGATTATACAAGGATTGGATAAAAATATGGGAACACCGCGAGAAATACATATTTTAACATAAATGAAGATAGAGGCAAGCTGCAGGTGCACTGTTGTATTTAACGTCATTTGCTCGGATGACTCTTGTTTCACACTGTTTCCAACTTCTGACCGACTTTACCCCTGGCGGACTACGTTGCAGACTGTTTGCTACCGATAGTGAAACATGGCAGGAGTTTGGTGATGACATGGTTAGCCACAGCCCCCGAATTACTCCCAAGGATGTTACTTTTTGGCTGAATTTGGCTGAATTTTGGCTGATCAGGTCCGTCCTATTGTACAACAATTGTTTCTCAATGGCGATGTCCGCAGCTGGTGATCTAGTGCGTAGCATTTCTACCTCTGGATCACAGGGTCTGGGGTTCGATGCCCAGTCGGGTTGGGGATTTTCTCTACCCGGGGACTGGGCGTCTGTGTTGTCCCCATCATTTCATCATCATCCTCATCATTCGCAACAGTGGCTAGATTGGACTGTGAAAAAAATTGGGCTGTGAAGTAACTGGGATTCTGTACAGGTGCTCATGACTGCGCAGTGGAGTGCCCCACAAACCAAACATCACATCTCCCAATGGTGATGCTGCGTTCCAAGAGGAGAGGGCTACTGTCTACAGAGCTCGCATCGTCCAGAAACAGTTTTGTGAGGACGAGGATGAGTTGCCGCATCTCCGCTCGCCACGAAAATCACCAAATCTCAATATTATTGAGCCTCTGTGTATACTTTGGAGAGAAGGGTGCGTGGTCGCTATTGACCTCTGTCATTGCTACCTGAAATAGCCACGATTTTGCAGGAACAATGTGTGGTGTCACCGCCAGACACCACACTTGCTAGGTGGTAGCCTTTAAATCGGCCGCGGTCCGATAGTATACGACGGACCCGCGTGTCGCCACTGTCAGTGATTGCAGCCCGAGCGCCGCCACACGGCAGGTCTAGAGAGACTTCCTAGCACTCGCCCCAGTTGTACAGCCGACTTTGCTAGCGATGGTTCACTGACAAATTACGCTCTCATTTGCCGAGACGATAGTTAGCATAGCCTTCAGCTACGTCATTTGCTACGACCTAGCAAGGCACCATTATCATTTGCTATTTATCTTGTGATGCATGTACCGTCAGACCGATGTTCACCAATTATGGATTAAAGTTAAGTATTCCTGAAATTCCGTACTTTTTTTTACTAGACTCAACTCCTTTAACTGTTCCAGACCTCACGCCAGCCTGCGTGAGCTTAAACGCGTGCCTTTCGGCTTCCTCCTCCTAGTGGCTTGGCTGTCTTGCCAAGTCACAACACAATAAGATTCCCTTGAAAACCAGACAGGAAATGTATTCATCCATACCAACTGTTTTCTTACACTCTATTAGGCATAATAATGTATCGTGTTTTTTGTTTTTCCCTATTTTTGTCCACTCCTGTACCTTGTAACGGAACATATTAAAGGCTTTACTGTACCGAAGTATGCGATACCCTCCAAATTCAACCAGTTTAACGAGTATTTATGATTATAGCAAAGGTATTGTGTATGTTAACAATGATTGCATAACATGTCTCCATAAACAGTCAACCCATTAAATTATACTGAATAACTGACCCACACAAAAGTTTATATCACTTGATCACTGATACAGCAAATGTCATCATGTAAAACCACTAAGTTCACCTTAAATAATTAATATGAAGTACGAAAAATAGTGGCCAACTTTGGTATTTTAGATCTCCTTAAATAAAACTCACCCAGTGAAACCTATTTGTTCACTAGGAGCAGTTTCACTCAGTATTCACGAAATCAATCCTATTTTAGACGAAAACCAATGTAATTCTTAATAATTCATGTTATTTACTTATTTATGCAAATTAGAGAAGTCAATTGACAAACTTCTAAAAAACGGCCTTTTTGTAACAAAGAATTATTCTGTCAAGTCAACAAATCTGTCTGTCATTTTAATAACATGTTAACTTATGTCACTCGATGCAAATTAATAACTTTTCTGCACAAATTATGATAACAGATGTACATGTGACTTATAAACTATATCTCTTTTTAGTAGTTCTTTGACAATGTTATAAATACAAGCAGCAAGAAGGGTCGGGGAGGCAGTCGGAATGTCACTTTGGTAAAGTGTGTTTGTGTGTTATTGTTTGAGGTGGATAAACAATGCAAAGAACATGTGAAGGAAATACTACTTTGTGTTGTGTCATGGTCTTTGGTGGACAGTGGAATTAAGATGGCCACCAGAGTAATAAATATTTGAAGTTTACATATTTGTTGGTTTCGCTCGTTCTTTATCATCAAAAGCACATAAAAAACACGGGACCTCATGTTTTTAAACCTAGACAACCAGATGTAGAGCCAGCATCAGCATCGAGAGACAGCAGCGATCCAGCAAGTAGCAGCGATTACTACAACACAATGCATTTTAATGGCGCCAACCTAACATCAAGTGCTAACAAGCTCCGTAAATGGGAGTGAAATAGTGCGATTATAGCAATTAGCAATATCTACGACCAGGCGACCATTAAAACCTCCATCTCAAGCTGAATTTATTTAAATTTACCAGATACAGACAATGTATACATACTATTTGTCTCCTGGTGACGGACAATGTTACAGGCTGCCCGATTGCAGAAAGACTGTATGTCACCTGGTATAGAGTTGCGTGCACGTGACGTAAGAAAATTATAAAAGTAGCGCAGAGACGGATGGGGAGTTTTTCTAACGAAACGGGACGCAAATGAGAAAATTCCCTGACATAAACGACTTTGACAAAGGGTAGACTGTTCGGGCCCGGCGCCTGGGAACGAATATCTCGGAAAAGAGGAAGCTGATCAGCTGTTCGCGTACTTCTGTCATGTCACGTCTATGGAAAGCGAAGGACGGTGAAATCACAAGGCGACAAGGTGAATAGATAGTGAAGGCCAGAGACTTGTCCGTTCTGCAAAACCGGATGGGCGGCGATCCGTGGGAGATCTGACGACAGAGTGCAGTGCTAGTGCAAGCACAAGTGTTTCAGAGAACACCTTTCCGTTCACACTTTTCAGTATATGGTTTCCCTACGTGTTCCCATGTCGATGCAACGACACTGACAATTACGAATGCAGTGGGGATTATCAAGTCGGACCCGTGGACTAATGAAAATGTGCCCCTGCTTGGATGAAACACGTTTCTTGTTACATCAGGTCTACAGTCATTCCGTGTCTGGATTCTCCATCATCCAATCCAACGCCTGCTCGAAGCATGCAGCGCACCGCAGACGCTGTGGTATGGGGGCGACATTAACATGGACTTGCATGTGATCTGTAATTGCACTCGAAGGCACCACGACAGCTGTGCAGAGTTGTGAAACTACCATTGGGTACTGTAGACTACCATAGGTAAGTGTAGGCTACGGTAG
The DNA here is from genome assembly GCF_023864275.1 of Schistocerca cancellata. Lineage (NCBI taxonomy): Eukaryota > Metazoa > Arthropoda > Insecta > Orthoptera > Acrididae > Schistocerca > Schistocerca cancellata. The sequence goes on from NC_064632.1 coordinate 104,498,812, forward strand.
TTGTCACAGGAGCTTTGGTTAGTTAAAGCTCCACCTGTCTTACATGTACGTTAGGTCTCTTGCATACCTGTTGGGAGTTACCTCATAACAACCGCTTTCTTTACGTAGAAGGCCGCTCTCTTACTAAATCCCCATAACAATCGCAAGGGGTGAACCGTCTGAAAACTGAGTGAGGATATGTGAAGGGCTGAGTAACCTATGCATCATCTCTATTCTCCATAGATATTCTCCTGTCTGTTACTTAAAAAGAAACAGTATTTATAGCAAAATTGTTACTGACAATATTTAACTCAGGTTTTATTCGAAAATTGTTGATCTATAACGGTAAACATAGGGATCTTGTAGTAAAAATAAAGAAAACAACACAGGCTTATCATACAGCGCAAGAAAACGCAATTTCCTCAACAAAAAGGTAAAATAAAAATGAAAAAGGAACGCAAAACAAAAATACAGTCAGGCATCGCTTCAGCACTTCGTCGACCTTATATAAACATGTTTGTCTTATTTAGAAACAACAATCGTATTTATCAATAATAAAAGGAAATTCTTGCCTTTGTTCATGATGAAGAATGCTCTATTGAGTAAGGATAACAACCAATTATATTTTTCATATTTGTGCATTTATCAGAACTTGCATCTAACGTAATAGAAAATTTTGGAAATTTGTGATAAGGTATTATGGGGCCAAACTGCTGAGGTCATCGGTCCCTAAGCCTACACACTATCTAATCTAACTTAAACTAACTTACGCTATGGACAACACACGCACCCATGCCCGAGGGAGGACTCGAATCTCCGACGGGGGCAGCCGTACAGACCATGACAAGACGCCTCAGACCATGCGGCTACCCCGCGCGGCTTAACGTGATAGCTTTGCTTACATAAAAGCGCAGAAGTTACGCGATCAACCAATTTTTATTACTTATAAAATGCAATTCGTATTCTGTAAGCATATAAAATACACAATGGACTAAAACTGAATGATGTGTGGGTCTAATTATCTGCAAAAAAAAAAAAAAAAAAAAAAACAAACAATAAAACACGTGTTTCTTTCCCTATCGATGGCACCAATACTACCAGTAATTCTAACATTTACTACGTGACTTATGTAATGTACCGAAACTACAGAACTGTAGTTTTTGCAGATCGCTGCTTTACAGCTGTGGCCTGCGTGAACATTATTGCAGACCACCTGCATGCTTTCAAGCTTGATGTTCTCCCCTGTGGTGATGGCATCTTCCGGCAGGGTAACTGTTCGGCTCCAAAGGCCAGAATCGTGCTGCTGTGATCTGAGGGACGTGACAGTGAACTCACGTTTATCTCTTGGTCACCAAATTCGTCTGCTCTGAATGTAATTGAATACAACAGAGACGCCATCGGTCTTCGAATCTGCGTGCCCCCAAAAATCATCGACCAGTAATTCAGGGGAATTGTGTGAGCTCTCCGTTGCCATCTGGTCACATACTTCCAGAAAATTACCAAGAACTTGTCGCATCCACGACTCTCAGAATCGGTGTTGTTTTGCGTTCTGGACTGGACCATCACGATATATTTCATTGACTGTCGGCTATGTTGATTTGATATTTCATTTGTTTGTGAGCTTGTTTTCAGGACAGAAAAAAAGATATTCTTATAGATGAAGAATGGTGTGACTGCATGATGGCTATTGGGTGTGTCTAACGTTACTAGAACATCCCAGATGGAAATCGCACAACAAGACAAGAGGACATCCAGGTGCAGTTTATCGCCATTTGTAGTACGATTACTGTAGAGAGAGTGGTGACGAGTGGAACAGTCTGGCAACAAGAGCGTGCTCAAATCCTTCTCGAAGGACTGTTGTACACTCGTTCGTACACAACAGTAACGAGAGGCAGGCTGCAGAGTGGTGTAGAGCTGTCGTCGTACAAAAGCTGGACAGGAGCAGGAATTGTTAATGAACAAGCAAATATAGTAACCAGAAGCTTTACTTAACTGGTAGCTTTCTACGAGTATACGAAGATTCTTTAGAAATGAACTTGCAGCAAAAAGTCCAGCTAACGAAACAGCAACAAGAGCATCATAGGCTGAGGCTCTCTCAACTAATGCACGAGTGATAGTGAGGACCACGGCTGGGTTACATCTCAGTGGCGACTCCATTGTGACTGGGCCGTGCCTCGCTGCATACGAGATATGTGGAAGCTACTGCCCACCCTATATTTTGGCGCCAGAAGGCGCTCATCTTACGGAGCAACTGTAGGTGTAGCACGGCAGGTGTGCTTCATTGGCTCCACTGGATCGTGCACAAATGCTGTCGGCGTCTAACAGAAACTTGTGATGCCTTACAAACTTCGGAACACCAGGAGGTGGTATCACTCTATGATGCCACGAGGGTAACGCCACTAGAGGACTGTACGATTGTCGACTGGCTCTGATGAGTAGACAATTGCCAATGGCTGAAATCTTATCAGAGATTAGAAAATGGCTCTAAGCACTATGGGACTTAACATCTGAGGTTATCAGTCCCCTAGACTGAGAAACTACTTAAACGTAACTAACCTAAGGACATCACACACATCCATGCCCGAGGCAGGATTCGAACCTGTGACCGTAGCAGCAGCGCGGTTCCGGACTGAAGCACCTAGAACTGCTCGGCCACAGCGGCCGGCAGAGATTAGAGACAGAGTGTCACCACGAGCTGTTGAAAACAGATTACTGGAAAGTGGGCCGTAAGACTGAATTACCAAACATTATTTGCCGCTGACACTACACCCAGAAAAGACAGACTTCCATGGTAAAGAGTCAGAATCAACTGGAACATTGGTATTCAGTGGTTTTCAGTGTTTGTTGTTGCCAGATCCACTACAATGTATCCATTGATGATTTGGTAAAAGGACACAGTGAGTAATGGTCTTCGAGACTCATACAACTCCTCCAATCAGACTGCGGAGTGGATATGAGAACACGGCTGTTTTGATAATTGTTGTCATATCCTTCATGAGCAAGATATCAAATTGCATATTTCAAGAGGAAGATGCAAAATCTCACACTATAGTTCACGTCACAGACGATTTGAGAAATGTATTGATCGTTGACTAGCGTGTTCTGTCCACCGATTTATCATTGTAGAGCGTATCTGGGATTTGATCGAAAATATGTACGAGCCTCTAGCCAGCTATGTCCATGAACTGACACATCACGTGTTTCAGACATAGAATAGCTCCCGCAAGATGACATTCAAAGTCTGACTCCATGCCACAGCGATTACCGGAGTGTGTTACTACCCATGTGGATCACAACGCAGATTGATGTTAATGGACATCAGTTCCGAACGGAGTGAAAGTTAAATCATTTAATACCGGCAATGTGATGAATACGTCCAGAAAGCGTGACCAGATTGGTTGCTTCATGGTGCAACATTTTCTATTACCAAATACACACACGCATCCAAGAATGTTACAAAAAAGGAGGTATATATGAGTGAGTATGTATGTGTGTATGTATGTTCGACATCTCCTCCGAAACAACTGCACCGATTTCAACCAAACTTGGAACACAACTACCTTACTGTCAGGCGACAATGGCTATGGGTTAAGAACCACCTACCCATCAAAGGGTTTGGGATGGAGGTGATAAAGAAGGCTGACCCGCGACGCGTGAATTCACACACTTTATGACAGTATATGAGAAAGACAGCACTTAGCGACTTTCAACAAACTTTACACATAATTTGAAACCTTTGCGAAATTTTTTTTCGCTCACAGCTCCTCCAAAGTGATGAAAGGAAAAAATATTTATCGCTTACTATTTTTACGCTGTTCGTGCAGTAAAAGTACCGCATGAGGCATGACGCTATAATTTATTACTACTTTATTACTAACCGTATTCGCGACACATTTTACAGGCAGTATGCACCTATACCATTGAATGTAACAGCAAAATTATATCGTTGTACGACACATAGCTCAGGACATATGACGTCATATAGAACGACATGCGTGAAAAACAGCCGCATCGTACATGACGTTTAAATTTATTACTTCTTTGCTACGTACTCTATTCGCATTGAATTTCGCAGATAGTATCCACATATGCCGCTGAATGTACCTACAACATTTTATCATTGTACGACTCATAGTTCAGGACATATGACATCATAAACAGTGAAATACGTGAGAAACTGCCGCATCGTGCATGAAGTTTGAATTTATTATTTCGTTGCTACTCACTCCGTTCGTAACATATTTTGCAGACAGTATTCTCATATGCCTCGAATGTACCTACAAAATTATATGAACGTACGACCAATAGTTCATGAGATAAGACATAAATGTTCAGCAGAAGGCCAGATGCTGGTTAGTATAGTCGTGGAGGCATTCGAAAGCTGTTACAATAACAAAGCACACATATTGTTTATGATATAAATTCCAAAGCGCAAAGGCGGAGATGAACCAAGCTTATGGTTAACAACTGCTGATAACTTAGCTACATTCGTTAATAAGTATCGCTCTTTGAATGCTGAACGTCTGTCGCGAATCACAAAGTGTCCTTTTTACGGTAGGTACAGTGAAGGGGAAATAACAGCAGTAGAGCTGCCAATCAAACATCACGCGCATTACAAGTGGTCTCCAGTACAATAGGAATACAATAAGCTTCATTGTCATCGCTATTGTTAGTCATATTGGATTGTTCCAGAAAGTCTAGCTAAATCTCGGCCGTGATATCTTGCAGGAGTGGATCCAGGTTTCGGATCTCTCTTTCCCTCCCTCCACGCAAAAACAATTACCGTCACACCCATATTTAACGTGGCACAGGTGCCCTAGGATTTTAATAATAATAATAATCAAATGTACAAAATGTTTTTATATATGGACAATAATTTGTTACTTCAGTGATATTCCTCCGCAACCCAACGCCCACTTTTCTCCTCTGTTTGGATCCTTGCCTGGTTCTTCAATCACAGGCCTGTAATAGTAACGGACTCTCACAATTTTGACAACATCGTACTTTACACTCATCATTATCAAATCCGGACTACGATTGTGGACACACGTCTGCAGTGTATGGCAACTCGAGAGTATAAATGATGTGGGCGCGATACTGTTCTTTGCATGTTTCCATTTATGTTCTGAAAAGTTAATATTTCTGTTATTTTTTATTTTTATTTTTTTTTCTGGAGAGTCTTTCCATATCTGTCTTGGTTTGCTGGCAACTTGATATGGTTTGCCGATTCTAACTGTGTGCCTACGAGCCTTGCTGGGTTTGTTGTTGACGGAAGGTTCAAAAAATGGCTCTGAGCACTATGGGACTTAACTTCTGAGGTCATCAGTCCCCTAGAACTTAGAACTACTTAAACCTAACTAACCTAAGGACATCACACACATCCATGCCAGGGGCAGGATTCGAACCTGCGACCGTAGCGGTCACGCGGTTCCAGACTGTAGCGCCTAGAACCGCTCGGTCACTACGGCCGGCGACGGAAGGTAAAATCAGGTTGAGGATTTTCGCCTTTGCATGTCTGGAATGTTTTCTGCCATGTCAAGCAACAGTCACGTGAACGTGGGCGAGCAATTGAAGGGCATAATCCTCTATAATTGCCTGCCATTGTTGTGGCGTTTACCTTTCACGCTCTTTTAATTTCCAAAAGTTAGATGAGAAATTAACAAATTGATTTTTTGGGAATCTTGATTCCTATTAGCAACTTACAAGGGGCGCCAAGGTAAACCTTTAGTATCGACGTATAACTTAAAATTCACTATAAGCTTATGTCTTCATTCTTGTAGTAGACGTAGACTTATGAAAACGGACGAATCTTTATTAAACATCCTATTGCCTTCTATGAATTTGTACCACGGAAAGAATTTTTTTTCTAGCCACCTATTGTTTTCTGACTGCCTGCTTCCTTGTAATTAACGTTTAACATATGTTCCCATAGAATAAGTTCGGATGCAGTGAGGGCATCACATCACTTTCAGTTTCTCTGCTGAATAACATAGAGGGACGCTGGATATACGCCATGTTCACGTAGATAATACTGGATACATCTGGGCGATTAGGAGTATTGTAAGCACCCTTCCCAGAGACCGACAGATCCTTCTTTTGCCGTCCTTTTTAAAAGAAATTGATATCTTCTCCACAGTCCACGTGAGCAAGAGGCTCGTAATGTGACTGTGTGTCCGCCAGCTCACCGGTGTGTCGTCAGCCAATGCTAATGGGACGGGCGACATCCTCGAAAACAAGTAGCCGGGCGCCGGCGCACCTCCGCCGCTGCCAGCCGAGTTCCGCCTAACTGGCCAGCTGACTAACGCCGCTTTCTGGAATCTGTGAACGTGCCACTTCTCGCAACAACGTCGCCACCAGGAAAATGAAGCCAACACGCGTGCTCCTCCGCACAAAAATCACTGAAGAATTACTAGATACAAAGGGCATCTAAAAGGCAACGAAAAGTCCTTGCCGGCCGCGGTGGTCTAGCGGTTCTAGGCGCTCAGTCCGGAGCCGCGCGACTGCTACGGCCGCAGCTTCGAATCCTGCCTCGGGCATGGATGTGTGTGATGTCCTTAGGTTAGTTAGGTTTAAGTAGTTCTAAGTTCTAGGGGACTGATGACCATAGATGTTAAGTCCCATAGCGCTCAGAGCCATTTGAAAAGTCCTTCCTAAGTAATCAAATGCCAGTGTAAATGTAAGGCTGTAAGCAGCCATGAAGTAGTGTTGCTAGGTGTGGTTGTATTAGAGGTGATAAACCATAGCCTTCTTCTATTCCCTGAACTGGCTTATCCAGCAGTCAGTTGTAGGGGGACTTACAGTGTAACATGCCTCTCCATCCCCAACCATGCTGCAACTTGGCACTTTCCGCATTAATAAAAACTTTGATATCTGAAAGAAATGTATAATGTCATGAGTGTGTACTAACTACATCTTTTTGTGCTATTAAAATGATTATCTTACGTGCATTGCACGAGAGATCTTAAGGGGGTAGCCCTCTTCAAACTCAAGAAAAATCGACCATCTTCGTAACTTGTTTTTCTAAGTAAAATAAAAAGTAAAGCTAAATCTGAGAACATAGTTTTAGTCCTTAAAGAAAAAAAATCCTAGGATCTTTCGATTTACAGCCTGACTCACGCTTAGTCACCAAGCCAAACATACCTCGACAGATAACCTACATTTGCATTACTTAACCATCTTCCACAAAAGAAACCAAAACCACACACGCAAATGTCTATCTGTAACCTCACATGTACAACATGTAGGGACATATTAGGATTCAAATGTTGCTACTGTTGAAATTCGCACAGCTGATTATGCCATAGTAAATATCACTTACCAGTGCCTCCAAACATATAGTACACAGTGTAGCCAAAACGTGCTAAACTCTTCAAGCCAACTTCCATCACATTATAGCTATCAGACGACCAGTTATACGATTCAAAACGGTACATAACTGGTGTCAATAACAGCAGTTTTAGTTGTAATATGTCCTAATCCAACTGAAGGTTCTGTTTTTGAGATAAATGCACAATACCCACAGGTGGTCGCTGGCTGGCTGAATCGGGTTGACATTGTGGGCAGATATTGGGAGGTAAGTGACCATGCATGAGTAGTGGGACAAGGCCGACATGAGACATTTTGTTAGTGCGGTTACCTACATTCAGGGGGAAGTATACATTCAGGGGCAACCCTATTGACCTGTTTTTGATTAACAGGCCGTTAACTTACTGTTCTGCTAAGAAGATTATGACCCCCTAGGGATAAGATAATCCTTCTTTTTGATTGACAGATTCTTAACCTGTTGTTCCCCCACCCCAAACCCTCCCCTTCCACTCCCAACCCCTCAGGTAAGCTCCAACTCTTCCCCCTCCCCCTCACTTAATTAAATTGATCAATTAATTAACCTCTGCCACTCTGGTAAACCCCCCAACTCTACCCTCTCCTCTCCCCATCCCCTGCCTGAAATTGGCAGCTCTGTGCTGGAGAGGAAGGATCTCATCACAGAAAATTCAATTACATAGGGATTAGATCTCTCTTGCTCATCATTCTCTGCCATTTGGGAACATGTAGGTTTCGTAAAATACATTGAAAAGAAGTAATTAAATCGATAACTTTTCTTTTTATTCCTATTGCGCAAGGAATACCATCATGAAACACCCATCACATGTAATTACACTGTTAAAAATCTTTCGACTGTGAAGCATGCACCATCCCTCATACTGCTGTGCCACCTGTGCAGACTGCCCAGTGTCAAAGTGTCCCTGTGGCCTCCCGTGAAGTGTCAACATGTCCGTACGTGGCCGCGCCTCGCGCCGGTATCCACGTGGGCCTTGCGGCTGACAGACCAGATGTCATGCTAGGCCCTGAACAGAAGCATCTGAGAAGTACCTGTCAAAAAACGTGCTCTCTATTTCTCCTCCTGCAATGTCCCACTGCTGGGCCTACATGTGCCATCAGTCTGAACTGCAAACAAAGCAATGTTTACTTGGTAAACCCCTGTGGATTACCGATGCACGCAACAACTCCTTCGAAGGCAAATGCCTGTGAATGTCCTACTTACAGACCATGTTACTAAATGCCACTGACCACGGACCACGGACCACATATCGGCCTCCTTTGATCTTGTGCCCCAAACAAAGCATCAAGTGACGGCATTCTGTTGATCAGGAAATTACAAACTCACTTCCTGTCTATGTCTTTCTCAAGATACCAGTCCCTGATTGACTGTGTGAACCAATGTCACAATAATGCAGATGGAGGTTTGCCTCTCTTCTTGGAATACAGTGTTCGTGGAGACAAAGGGAGAGCTGATGCAATTTCAATATAAAAAATATAATGAATTTCAAATTAATTGCTTAATAATATGTAGGAGTCAAAGAGATTTCACAAAAGGCTCAACTCCACCTCACGATGATCCTTCTTCATAACAAAACATATTTTCAGTGATTGATTATCACACACAAATATTATTCAAATCAAGTCATGAAATTTCTGTCAAAAATAGATTGTAGCGCTAATAACACCCATGGTCTGACACACACCAACATTTGAGAGCACAATCACCCCCCACTACCGCAATGTTCGACTAAACATATCTGATGAAAAAAAAATGCTACCAGTCACACAAACTATGGATCACAGGTCAGGCACCACTCACTGTCTACAGTGTAGCACCTGTCTGCACCAGCCTAGAGAGAGAACCACACCTGAACACATATGTGCATGCAATACAACTATTGGAAACAATAAATTGATCAACCGGGAATTTGATGTCATGATTGGGTTTTTAAAAGTACTGCAGGATTCCTAAATTGGTTCTCTCTGCTACATTCTGAAGGAGGGAGGAAGGTATGTGATACAATAGGGACAACAGCAAATACCGCTTCAAGACAGAGCCCACTGTTGGGGTTGGGTTGTTTTGGGAGGAGACCAGACAGTGAGGTCATCGGTCTCATCAGATTGGGGAAGGATGGGGAAGGAAGCCGGCCGTGCCCTTTCAAAGGAGCCATCCCAGCATTTGCCTGGAGCGATTTAGGGAAATCATGGAAAATCTAAATCAGGATGGCCGGATGCGGGATTGAACTGTCATCCTCCCAAATGCGAGTCCAATGTGCTAGAGCCCACTGTGATGTATTAAGAAGCACTAAACATGACACACTTAAACCACAATCCAGTCCATGGCAGTAGTTTTCATGACTAGATGCTGGAGATAGCTGAAAACACTTGCACACCCTGCACACTCGTTTCCCGAGGTCCACACACACTGTGCTCATCCCCATGTGCACCAGCAGCTCCATGTATAAAGCTCAGTGAAAATTACCGCCACAGCCACAGCCACAGTTGTGGATGCATATGTATGACAGAGTGCCAGAGTGCACCATCCCTGACCATGGAGGGCATCCGGGGATGATGGGAGCAGTAGGAATTTGGATGTTATCAATACCTCCAGCGCAAATGTCCATGTCTTTGAATCTTCTCTCACGTAAAACATGAATGTTCACTTCTGTCGCAGTCCCCCAGTACGCTGGTCACTTTGCCAGTCCTCCCTTTCTTAGTGCCCATCCCAGGCTGATCTAATCCATTACTTCTGGTTGCTGATCCTCATGACCACTGCTGCAGCCAGAGGCGGTGCACTGCAAAACAAGCAACTGCAGCTTGTATGTACACAGTAGTTATAAACAATGCCACCCCAACATAGACCACTCAGTTTAAAAAACCCATTTCACCCTGTCTGTTGTAGCGATGTTTCTCATGTTAAATGTAGATTCGTCCCAGTCATCTGAGTTATTTTCGAAGATAGAAAAATCAGACAATGCACACGTTTTTACATCGCTAAAGTATCATTAATTGCTGTGATAATCCAGTACAGAACTATGGTATAGGCTATATTCCCACTTCTTTCATCAAGTACTTTTATTATGATGGTCGTCTCTCTCTGTGTAGGCGAGAGATCCAAATATAGTTAAAAGATGTTGTCACAACGAAAACAACCCAAAGTCACGAATCATATCCTTGGTGCCCCAGCCATCACCTCCACCTGCCAGGTGGTAGGTGTGATCGGTAGCATTTTTTTCGTCAGATATGTTTAGTGGAACTTTATGGTGGAGGATGGTGTTTATGCTCTCAAATGTTGGTGCGTATAGGATCTTGGATATATTTAGCATTATGACACATTTGTGGTGCAAATTTCATTACTTCATTTGCATAATGTTTGTGTGTGATACTCAAATGTTGAAAATATGTTTTATTATGAAGAACTTTCAAAAATGGCTCTGAGCACTATGGGACTCAACATCTTAGGTCATAAGTCCCCTAGAACTTAGAACTACTTAAACCTAACTAACCTAAGGACATCACACACACCCATGCCCGAGGCAGGATTCGAACCTGCGACCGTAGCAGTCCTGCGGTTCCAGACTGCAGCGCCAGAACCGCTGGACCACCGCGGCCGGCGAAGAACTTTCATTTTAAGGTGGAGGTGAGTATTTTAAGTGATCTATTTGACTCCTGTAAATTGTTTAACAATTAATTTGAAGGGTAGTGCAAATGACTTATTTCAGTATATTTTTTATATATAAATTGCACCAGCTCTCCCTTATCGCCACCAGTAGCCAATAGGAACACTATAGTTTCAGGAGAGACGCAAACCTCCGTCTGCATGTTTTGAGATGTTTGTTCACGCAGACAATCAGGGAGTGGCCTCTTGCGAAAAGCAAAGACAGGAAGCGAGTGTGGAATGCTCTGATCAACAGAATGCTGCCATTTGATGCTTTGTTTGAGGGTACGAGATCAAAAGACGCCAATATGTGGTCTGCAGTTGATGGCATTTAGTTATGTGATCTGGAATTAGGACACTGACAAGCACTTGCCTTGGAAGGAGTTCTCACATGCGTTGGTATTCTCCAGAGGCTTATGGGTAAATGCTGCTCTGTTTGTGATATGGTCCAAGAATGACCGATGGTGTGTGTAGACCCTGTAGTGGCACGTTACAGGAGGAGAAATAGAGAGCACGTGTTTCAACAGGAATTTATTGCGTGCTTTTGTTCGAGGGTTTAGTGTGACATCCGGTCTGCCAGTTGCAGGGCCCACAAAGAGGCTGATGGACATGTCGCCACTTCATGAGAGGCCACCGGGACACCGTCACTCTGGGCAGTCTACACATGTGGCCCGATTGAATGACGGATGGTGCATGCTTCACTATCGAAAGATTTTTAACAGTGTGACTATGTGAGATGGGTGCTTCATGACGGTATTCCTTGCGTAATCGAAATAAAAAGAAAAGCGATCAGTTTAATTACTTCTTTTCGATGTATTTTACAAGACCTGCATCTTCCCAAACAGTAGAGAACAATGAGCAAGAGAGATACAATCCCTGCGAACTGAAATTTTTACAAATAAATCTGCAAGAAGCTGTCTCTCACACATTACATGGACAACTGACTACTAATCTTTTGTCACATGAATGGTACTTGTCAGGGTTACAGAAAGCATGGAGTGAGCTGCTGCCTGGAGTTGAGCTTAACTATGGAACCCAGTGTGCGAAACCTACCCATCTATAGCTTCATCTATAGCTTGCATATCTTCTACGGCGGTACGGCATGGCTGTGTGTTCTCTGCGGCTGCTTCGAGTCGACTGAGCATGCTGCTGCCTCAGAACAGGATGCGAACTTCCTGCCCCCACTCGCGCGCCCAATCAGTAAGCGAGCGTGACTCAGCATGTCGCAACCGGAAGTACTTGATTATAGCCCGCTCGGGGCCTAGTAATACCAGGGCCCCGAGCTCCAGGCTGCCTCGCTCAGCGGCTAAGTCCGCTTCAAGGTCACACGCCTATAAGGCGAAACACACATGGCTGTGTGTTTCGCCTTATAGGCGTGTGACCTTGAAGCGGACTTAGCCGCTGAGCGAGGCAGCCTGGAGCTCGGGGCCCTGGTATTACTAGGCCCCGAGCGGGCTATAATCAAGTACTTCCGGTTGCGACATGCTGAGTCACGCTCGCTTACTGATTGGGCGCGCGAGTGGGGGCAGGAAGTTCGCATCCTGTTCTGAGGCAGCAGCATGCTCAGTCGACTCGAAGCAGCCGCAGAGAACACACAGCCATGCCGTACCGCCGTAGAAGATATGCAAGGAGGACCGCAATTCTGGTGTAGGGGAGGGGGAGAGGGGAGGGTAGGATGGGGATTTACCAGGGGGGAGGGGTTAATTAATTAGTCAATTTACTTAACTAGCCAATCAAATTGATAACAGTGATGGGGGCTATTCGAATAGCCCAGGCATGAAAGTATACCTGTACCACCAAGGGGGAGAGGAAGGGTTGGAGAATTGGCAAGATTAGGGGCATGGGTGGGTGAACAATAAGTTAAGGACCTGTCAATCAAAAAAAGATTACTCCCAGGAGGTCATAATACTCTTAGGAGAACAATAGGTTATGGACATGTCTATCAAAAGAGAACAATAGGTTTGCCCCTGAATGTATATTGCCCCTGATGTAGGCAACTTGCACTAACAAAATGCGCTCTTGTTGGCCTTGTCCCACTGCTTGCAGAGGTCCATACAGTTGATTAAAAGTTTACATAATGAACTAAAAAAAATGATGTACCACGAAAGAATTATCCAAATGGGACAGAAATCGGTGGATATAATGTACCTCTACAGGCAAACAAAAAATGATGTCCCGTTATGAAAAGAAATTGATCTCCAGTCCACTGTTTGAAATGTCCAGCATATGTGAACAGCTGTGCTTTTGTGTGCCGTATTTGTATGACGCAACAAGCAACTGTGACCATTGTGTATATGGACATAGCCTTTTGCACAAGGCGCTTTATGTTTTTTAAATATTCTAGCGATGACAAACCTTCCATAATATGCTATTTTTATTCACTTGACATTTAGTGTGCGAGATCAGTGTAAAAAGAACATGTTTCACAACAAAAAGATTTTAAGGCCTGAAGATGACAGCATAGTCTGTTGAAACCGGTCGTCTTAACTAAAAAAAGTATTTTATGCGATCTTGGCTGTAGAATGGTTTTTGTAATCATTTGTTTGTCTGTACATCACGTCTACCGGTATCCATTGCATTTTCCTAATTCACTCGTCGTTGTCTTCGAGAGTATTTCTAGATGTGTCTGTCTCAGGTATAGATTATTCTGGCATTCCATGGCCGAGTACGATGGGAAATTCTATAATTTTAGGAACCGGTAGTTCTCTTTCAAGATTTCAAAAAAATCAATTTTTTATTGCTTAAAATGTTCTATGGTATATTTGTTTCATTGTAGTGTTTATCCGTAGTTGACCAGAAACTCCGTTATACAGTTACAATGCGATTTGTGAAAGAGTGTCTCCGAAAACTACTCACGGCGGGAAAAAAAATAGTTGACATGTAGTTTCAACGACCGCCTAAAGGCATTATGGAAATTATGAACGTGATCGAAACTGATATCGGACTAGCTTGTTGCAACTTCTGCGCAAAAATGGACGAAAAGTGTGTCGATCAGCGGATGACAGAAGCTGCCCACTGGACCATCTTGACTACGAAGAAGATGGAGGAGGATCTGCGTTTGGATCTGGAAGGATTTCTGTACGGTCCAGAGATCTCTGACTAGATTTATGTTCAACTTAACTACAAAAAAATGTAACCTAGAGCTCTAAACGCATTTTTCTCGAAACTGTATTTTTCAAATTGGCGGGGAACATATCTTGACAACGATACACACGATTTTGATCGAATTTGATGCCGGTAACCAAATTGAATTCTCTGTCAGCGTACGTAGCCGTTTTGCGGTACCTTCAAAAATCAATTTTCGGTGCACGCTTCTGTCTCGATTTTATGGGTGAAGAAAATGACATTTGTTTGAAGACGTCACCATTTTGTTAGAACTTAGCATTTTTCAGGTACCCTATGTATGCTGAGAGAAAATATAGCGAAAATGATTTGTTCGAAACTATTTTTTACAGGTCCAATAAGAGGGCTTCGGGAGTTCCCGGCGATGACCAACGTTTGTCCGCAGCTCGTGGTCGTGCGGTAGCGTTCTCGCTTCCCGCGCCCGGGTTCCCGGGTTCGATTCCCGGCGGGGTCAGGGATTTTCTCTGCCTCGTGATGACTGGGTGTTGTGTGATGTCCTTAGGTTAGTTAGGTTTAAGTAGTTCTAAGTTCTAGGCGACTGATGACCATACACGTTAAGTCCCATAGTGCTCAGAGCCATTTGAACCATTTGAACCAACGTTTCGGGTGCAATGGAGCGTCCATTTGGTGCATTGTTTACAGGGAGTGTCCGATGCGGCCGCGAAAATAATTTCTTAAAGAGAACAGTGTAAGAAATATAAAAGTATATCATGAGATTTAGCATTACTTTTTATTTTACTTGAAAAAGGATCACGAATATCGCCTATTTTTCAAGCATTCAAAGAGTGCTACCACCAGTTTTGTCTTGCAGTCCACGTAAGGAATCAAATGGTTCAAATGGCTCTGAGCACTATGGGACTTAACTTCTAAGGTCATCAGTCCCCTAGAATTTAGAACTACTTAAACCTAACTAACCTAAGGACATCACACACATCCATGCCCGAGGCAGGATTCGAACCTGCGACCGCAGCGGTCGCGCCCAGACTGTAGCGCCTAGAACCGCTCGGCCACCCTGGCCGGCGTAAGGAATCACGAACGTAATAATTTTAATAATGCAAACGATGTAGTTAGTATACATTTATGACATTATTGTTTTCTTTCAGAAATCAAAATTTTTAACCATAAAAATGTCCAAAAAAGCACTTCCTGATTTTAAAGTTAAATAACATGCAAACAAACGGTATGTTTATTGTGAAAGCTGTAAGTTTATACAGAAGCTTCGAAATACTTGTTACAAAAACTGCTAACAGACGTCGTTGTGCACAGTACATCTCGTATCTACATGCTTTATAATAAACACGTTTCCTATAAACAGTCTTTGCAGTCACATCACAGCTTTTCAAAATGTCCACCACTCGCAGTAGAGAGGTGGCGTAAACGAACAATGAATTTTCCCACTACATCCTGTAGTGTCCGAGCGGAAATGGATTCAAATGCCACACAGATCGCCGATTCAAGCTCGTCCAGCGTGGTGAGACAGATCCTGAGACAACGTCTTCCAATGTGCCCCACAAAAAAAGTCACAAGGAGTCGGATAGGGTGAATATGGAGACCAGTCCATGACTGTGCCAGTAAATTTGGGAAAATCCAACGCAGTGACTGTTTTCCCGAAGCATTCATAAAGAACGCGAAACACCCGTTCGGTGCGATGTGGCGTGGCCCCATCTTCCGTGAACGGCTCGATACCTACATGAAATGCATTCGCAGTTGTGAAAACGATCATTAGCTGTTCATTGGAGTAACGACAATGAAAATTTTTGCAGAACCGGGACTCGAACCTCGATTTTCCATTTATCGCAAGCGGTCACCTTACCATTTTTTGCCGTTGTCCTGTGTTGTTTAGGTAGTGCGTCGCATACATAGGGTACCAAAAAATAGTTGAGAAAGAAACAAGAGTGACCTGCTGGTCACTCGAATATCATAAAAGTAGGACGATTAAATTATACTTGGCAGGTTTCTTTGCATTTCAATAGCAATAAATTCGTGGGCTCTCCTCTTCGTATCTTGAACAGAGAAGGCATTTCATTTTCTGTTTGGAAATTGAATGCAGAATTAAACTTTTGATCATCGTTGATTCTTCTGCCTTTAGGGGCATTTTCTCACCCCTAGGGCAAGAGGGTGCCCTGAATATCTGTAAAATGCAAAATTAAAATTTTGATAACATTTTGAGAAAGTGGTGTTTTATTGCTTTCTTGCAAGACCTCCTATATACGTCACGAATACTTACTTTCTCTTTATTCACCATCAGTGTATTCAATCCCTTAGAACATTATATTTTGTGAGAATAAAGTTCTTCTGAAATGTTGTTGTTGTTGTTGTTGTGGTCTTCAGTCCTGAGACTGGTTTGATGCAGCTCTGAAATGTATACGTCGAAATTCTTTTGTCGCAAGAATAACAGAGTTGTCAAATTTTGACACAGTGGAAATATAATTTATTTTTCTTAACTGAATACGAGTCTATATGAGCACCAAATATTTTAATAAGATACTACAATAATGTTCAGGCGTACAAAGGAACATTAAGAGCATTTTTATGAAGGTGCAGTAAGTATTAACAGCTGTTTGCATGCGATATTTATTCAGCTAAAATATAATCTTTTGTTTTACCACTAATTCCACACAGAATGCGAAATGACTAAGACTGCACAATTTTTTAAAACAGTTAAATTTAAAAGCTTCAGCAATACATGAATAAAAAGTACTATTCGGGAATACGGCTCTTCGGCCTCGTCAACTCTCCAGAAGACAGAAAACAACTAAGGTAAGAGCAATACATACACACAGGTCAGTTAGCAAATTTAAATTGAAGTCGCAAAGTCCACTTATCGGAAAATAGGTGATTTCTTATTTTTATTTTGCTGAATTACCACCTTTATAGACTTGAACTGGCTACGCAATTGGTCAGTAACCCATAGCATTCTATGTTCAGCTAATCACCGTATTCTGATACACACAGCTCTCACGGTTCGCGTATACGAAAAAATAGCAGGAACTTCTTTTTAGTCACAATCAGTATCGACTACTAGGCTATCCGAGCACGACTCAAGTCGCAGACCCAAACTTCCATATGTCGTCAAACAAGTGTTTACAACCTGTACTCGTACATCAATTATGTATATACCCATACAGCAGGAGCCGACCTTCTCGTGCTACTGTTTATAAGGCCACCGAAAATATCATTTTTTTCAGTACCGGGCCAGGTAGAACTTGAAAGAATACAGTGAAACTTAAAGGAATTGGTTCGCAGGCTGTTATTGACGGTCCTATTGTATTTGTTGGTGGTGTTTTGAATTCTACCATCAAAGGATGCTGATTTCACTCAAGGTTTAGGATGGCTTACAGTGGCTATTATTCCTTGTGGAGATATTGAAAGTATTGGCGGGGCCATTGCATCGTAATTCGGAATTACACAGCCACTGCAGTATCGCATCATATTCGGTGCCTCGTCGATCCTCCAAACTTTCTGTATAGCGATAGATTCTTTCAAAATTGAATGTAACGTTCACTAACTGTCTATTCACGCATGAAACAAGGACCGATTAAGCCCAAAAAATATTTTTTGTGAATACAATGGTTTTGCCTCACACAAATGGGGATTTTCAAAATCCCCAAATCGCCAGTTTTCTCTGGTCTCGAACCCATCCAGACGGAACTGTGAACTAGATGCAGACACCACCAAATCTTTAATTACCGATCATTGTCGGAATCTGATCGTAGCACAACGGATACGGTATTACCTGGCGTCTTCGGAGAGTATTTTAGAACGCTTCAAACCAGTCTCTGCTGCAGTTCTTCGGACGGATTTCCTGAGATGTTGCTGTGGCGACATTTTTAGAAATAAACACTGTCGGCCTGAACCCAACATTCCCCACTAGATCATCAGCCACGCTGACGGTCTGTTCTAAGTTGATGAACAGCTTGCGAATGAAACTTCCTGGTAGATTAAATCTGTGTGCCGGACCGAGACTCGAACTCGGGACCTTTGCCTGTGAGGACGGGGCGTGAGTCGTGCTTGGGTAGCTCAGTCGGTAGAGCACTTGCCCGCGATAGGCAAAGGTCCCGAGTTCGAGTCCCGGTCCGGCACACAGTTTTAACCTGCCAGGAAGTTTCATATCAGCGCACACTCCGCTGCAGAGTGAAAATCTCATTCTGGAGCTTGCGAATGGTTTACACACAAGGTCTTTTAGAACTTTTGCACCGATTCTCCTATAGCGACCGTTTGTACTTTAATTTTATTGGTCTCACAAATGCTCGTATGCTGACGGGAAAAATTGGAACACGTTCAAGGACTGTGCATGCTGAGGGGTTGTAGTGTTAGTGATTCATTTGTTACGGTCATCGGCGATTATTGTGGCGCTTAGGAGGGCTATTTGTGGGGTGGGTACCGATTGTTCGTGAAAAGAAATACTGTTTGTCCAACTGCGCGAGAGCAGGTTCAGCATTACATCAGCAAACAGGTCGACTGCACGCGATAAGTACGTTATACACAAGTCGACTGCACGCGCGAGTTCTATTTGGCATTTGGTAATGTTTCGACTAAACTGTTGGTAACACTGTTATCATTTTCCCCGAGTGCTGTGCTGTGTGTCTCAGTTCCTACTCCTCGTTTGTGACTAGTAAGTTGCAAATGTATTGTAACTTCCCTGTGGAGTGAATGATAAGTGAAGGAGACCGTAAGTTGATCGTTGCTGGAAGAAATATCGGAAATAAGAGAAACACAACATGGAGTAGCGTGGAGGTGCACAGTGAAAAGATTTAAGTCACGTCTCTACTTAAACGCATCTTCAGCCCACTAGTGAAGTCAGTCATCACCAGGAATCTATTTCATCCGTAGTCTCGGGATGGCGTCTTTCATGAGTAATTTAAACGTCCTCGGTCCCGGGTTCGAAACCAGCCAGTGAATATTATTTCAGTTAATAATCAGCAATGGCAGCCGAAGACTCCCGGCATAAGAAGTCATCCTCATTCTGCCAACGGCCTTGTCAAAGAGGGCAGAGGAGCGGTCAGAGGTTCGGGGCACTATCTTGTCCTAGGGGTCGGGAAATGCCCTAAAGGCAGATGAATCAACAATGATCATCGGCATGAGGATGCAGAAGGTAATGAAAACCACCGCATTAAAGACACGTAACGTGCACCTACAGGATATGTGGCCTGTAATTGAAAAAGTGTCATGATGATTTCCCCATTGGCAAAAGATTCATGAATAGTCCCCCATTCGGAGGGGACTGCAAGAGGGAGGTGATCATGAGAAAAAGATTGAATAATCAACGGAAGGATAATCTTCTACAACTCGGGGCGTGGAATGTCAGAAGCTTGAGCGTGGAAGCAAGATTAGAAAATCTGAAGAGGAAAAAGCAAAAGCTCAGTCTAGATATGGTAGTGGTCAGTGAAGTGAAATGGAAAGCAGACAAGGGCTCTCGGCAGATGAGTATAGAGTAAGATTTACAGCACTCGAAAATAGTATAATGGGAGTAGGATTCGTTATGAATAGGACGGTAGGGCAAAGAGTGTGTTACTGTGAACAGTTCAGTGATAGGGTTTTTCTCTTCAGAATCGACAGCAAGCCGACACCGGCAAGCCGACGTCGCAAGCTGAAGAAGGGATGGAGAAAGTGCATGATGAAATTGAAAGGGTGATACAGTACGTAAAGGGAGGTGAAAATCTAATAGACATGGGGGACTGGAATGGATTTGTAGGCAAAGAAGAAGAAGAAAAGATTACACAACAATATGGGCTTGGGACAAGAAATGATGAGAAGAAAGACTAACTGAGTTCCGGAATAAATTTTAGATAGTTATAGCGAATATTCTGTTCAAGAATCACAAAAGGAGGAGGTATGATTGGAAAAGGCCGGGTTATATTGAAGATTTCAGTTAGATTACATGATGTCCAGGCAGAGATTCTGAAATCAGATACTGGATTTTAAGGCGAACCCAGGAGCAGATGTAGACTCAGATCACAGTGTTATAGTGACGAAGAGTCGGCTGAAGTTTAAGACATTACGCAGAAATAATCAATAAGCAAAGGAGTGGGGTTCGGAAGTACTAAGGCGAGATATGCTCGAAATTCTCTGAGGCTGTAGATACAGCAGTAAGGAACAGTTCAGTAGGCAGTACAGTTGAAGGAGAATGGACGTCTCTATAAAGGATCATCACAGAAATTGGAAAGAAAAACATAGGTACAAAGAAGGTAACTGCGACGAAACCACAGATAACAGAAGAAATTCTTCAGCTGATCGATGAAAGGAGAAAGTACAAAAATGTTTATGGAAACTCAAGAATACAGAAATACAAGTCGCTGAGGAATGAAGTAAATAGGAAGTACAGGGAAGCTAAGACGAAATGGCTGAATGAAAAACGTGAAGAAACCGAAAAAGAAATGATTGTCGGAAGGACAGGCCATCATACAGGAAAGTCAAAACAACCTTCGCTGTCATTAAAAGCAAGTGTGGTATAATTAAGCGTTCAACGGGAATTCCACTGTTAAATGCAGAGAAAGCGGATAGGTGGAAAGAATACATTGAAAGCGTCTATGAGGGAGAAGATTTGTCTGATGTGATAGTAGAAGAAGCAGGATTCGATTTAGAAGAAGTAGGGGATCCAGTATTAGAATCAGAATTTAAAAGAGCTTTGGAAGACTTAAGATTAAATAAGGCAGTAGGTATAGATAACAGTCCATCAGAATTTCTAAAATCATTGGAGAAAGTGACAACAAAACCACTATTCATGTCAGTGTATAGAATGTATGAGTCTGGCGATATATCATCTGACTTTCGGAAAAATATCATCCACACGATTCCGAAGACTGCAAGAGTTGACAAGAGCGAGAATTATCGCACAATCAGCTTAGCAGCTCATGCATCCAACTTGCTGACAAGAATTAAATACAAAAGAATGGAAAAGAAAACTGAGGATGTGCTAGATGACGATCACTTTGGCTTTAGAAAAGGCAAAAGCACCAGAGAGGAAATTCTGACGTTACGTTTCATAATGGAAGCAAGACTAAAGTAAAATCAAGACACGTCCATAGGATTCACCGACCCGGAAAAAACAAAATGGTGCCAGATGTTCGAAATTCTGAGATAAATAGGGCTAAGCTCTAGGGAGAGACGGGTAATAAACAAAATGTACAGGAACCAAGAGGGAAAAATATGAGTGGAAGACCAAGAACGAAGCGCTCGGATTACAAAGGGTGTAAGATTGCGGTGTAGTCTTTCGCCCATACTCTTCAATCTGTACATGGAGGAAGCAATCATGGAAATAAAAGAAAGAGTCAGGAGTGGAGTTAAAACTCAATGAGTAAAGGATATCAATGATACGATTCGCTGATGATAATGCTGTCCTCACTAAAGACAAAGAGGAGTTACTTGATCTGCTTAATGGAATGAACAGTCTATTGAGTACAGAATATGAATCGAGAGTAAACCGCAGAACGACGAAAGTATTGAGATGCAGGAGGAATGAGAACAGCGTGATAACAATGACGGACGGCGCAAGAAGGACATCATAAGCAGACTAGTACTGTCAGAAAGGGCATTCCTGACCAACAAAAGTCTACTAGTATCAAACACAGGCCTTAATTTGAGGAAAAAATTTCTGAGAATTTACGTTTGGAGCACAGCAGTGTGTGGCAGTGGAATATAGAACGTGGTAAAACCGGATTAGAGAAGAATCGAAGCATTTGAGATGTGGTGCTATAGATGAATGTTGAAAATTTGGTGGACTGATAAGATAAGGAATGAGGAGGTTCCGTGCAGAATCGGAGAGGAAAGGAGTATGTGGAAAACACTGACAAGGAGAAGAGACAGGATGGTAGGCCATCTGTTAAGACATATGGGAATGACTTCCATGGTACTAGAGGGAGCTGTCGAGGGCAAAAACTGTAGAGGAGTACAGAGATTGGAATTCATCTAGCAAATAATTGAGGATGTAGGTTACAACTGCTACTCTGAGATGAAGAGGTTGACACAGGAGAGGAATTCGTGGCAGGCTGCATCAAACCAGTCAGAAACCTGATGGCTAAAAAAAATGAATAATTAAATACTAGAAGCCCTGGAACAAACATTGCTTGTGAGGCATTTCATACGACTATCGGCCTTAATTAACAGTTTGCACATCCATATACATACATACATATACATACATACACATATATATATATATATATATATATATATATATATATATATATATATATATATATATATATATATATCACTTTGTTGACGCTATCATTCAAACCGATACAACCACCTATATTAAAATGAATGAACAGATGGGCCTCACCGATCTAACAATAAACCTCAAAAATGTGTGCATAATGTACAAACTGATTTTAAAGTACAGAAATGGAAGTATGACGTTTTTGAATTTTTTAAAAAGCTTTTCTTAATATTGTCATCACCAATGAAAATAATCTTTCTAAACACCTAGTAGAGTGCTCCATCATGGTCATGAGTATTTTATCAATCATTTTTTGCCATACCCACCAGTGATCTAGCTTAGCAGTCATGGAGATGGGAAGGACAATGCTGTAGTGTTAACTTGTGTTTTCCTTCATGCGCACCTGACTTTCTTCAAAAATTGACCATCATGCACAGTTTACCTGCTTCTAGAAGTGACCATGCACACAGTTGACCACAATGTTCAAATGGCTCTGAGCACTATGGTCGCGCGGTTCCAAACTGTTGCGCCTAGAACCGCTCGGCCACTCCGGCCGGCGGACCACAACAAGAGCAGGTTAAAGTTTGGGTCTTCACATAGTCAGGGTCACCTGTGTCTGTGCACTCTCAGTTTTGACTCTACAGGCAGTAACTGTGTTCAGTTTAGGTTAGCAGTCTCTGCAACATTTAATCTAAGGTTCAACCTCGCCCCACTGTCGAATATGTACTGTTGTTGAACAGCTTCTCCCATTTGAATTCGATCGCTTTCGGGGCATACAGGTAAGTGGATGGTCATATCGAGGGATTACTGCACATGTCAAGCACTACACTGGTGGAGTGTCGCTGTTTTCAGGAACGGTCAGTGGAACATTCCCACTTCAGTGGATCATGTTCTGGACATCCGTGTAGTACACCTGCACGCCAAGCTCGACTCACTGTATGAGAAGCAGTGGCCGAAATCTGGACACTTGTTGCATGTACTGTGTCATCAGGGGTCATTGGGAACTGTCCCTTTTAGCAGGATGTATTTGACATGGTATATCTATTATACTGATACAAAACACTCACCCTGACTTGCTTGAGGTCGCAGCAAATAGTCTACAGACCTGAAAACGACTCGTGAAAAATACGGTACACTGATGTGCAGAGACGCAAATAACTCGTTTGATAACGAAATAATGCAGTACATTGATGCACAGAGATGCAAACAACTCATAAATTATCTAAGTAATTCATAACACACCCTACAGACCTGCAAACTGCTCGTAGATCACCGAAATTATGCATGTAAAACGCTCTACAGACATGCTTGCTAATTGTAAACTGTCGAAACAATGCATTGCACAGCCTACAGACCTGCAAACTACTAGTAAATCACAGAAATAATGCAGTAAACTGATGTACAGACACGAAAACAACTTGTACACTGTCGAAATAATGCAGCAGACACAGAAAACACTCTTAAATTGTCAAAAGATAATGCATGTGTAACACTATGCAAACACGCTCACAATGCTTAAACAGCCGAAAATAATGCAGTGCACAAACACTCATTGCACATCAACCGCGACGTATCAGCGAACTGCCCCGCCAACAGAACTCCGAGGCCTGCATGCCAGGCAGCCGCGCTCACGTTGGTCCCATACATGAGATGCCTCTGACCTGCGCGCATATTTACCGTTGCTGGCACGATACCTCTCCACCTGTGAATATTGACATCACGGGTCGCACTATAGAAAGTCTTGATTTTATTCCCAAAATGCGACAGGGGAATGGAGTACATCGCATAAATCTTCGTTCGTTTAGAGGGATATGTCACATTTCATCACACATGAGATGGAATTCCTCTGATGACCAAGAGATTCGCTGTTAACGATGGAAAGTAGACACTGCTCTAAGACCCACACAAAACATGCGGTTGTATATGAGTCGACCGCAGGCTATGTCACAACTGATTCATCCTGCAGAACATCAGCAAAAAAATGGTTAAATGAATTGCAACATCGTCTGCCTCCCTCTCTAGAATGCGTCATCACCCTACTATTAAATCGCACCTCATTACATCTCCACCTCAACTGACCACTGCATCCCCTCTATGTCATCCTGTAATGCAGATGCAAATAAGTTTAGAGGGAGATGGTTCTCTGTTTTTCCAGGAAAGCATGAAAGACAGCAGTCAACTCATGTGTATCAGTTTTACCTCAAGAGACATACAGTAGAATGCTGACTCGATGAAAAAAAAAGATGATTTCCTTGGTTCCTGATGCTTCCATGTCAACGTTTTCTCATATTCCTCTTTTGTCACATACTCAATCCCAGCCAGAAGACACATAAATGCATCCTCAATTTCCCCACATTTTGGTGTATTTTGTCTCAATTTATATGTATTTTCTGCAAGTCTATCGATTTTTTTATGTCACTTCTAACCTTGCGATCACGACATGACATCTCTTCCCGTGTTCTAAAATTGCTTGTAAATGTAGTACAGCTGCCAACACCTAGCGCTAATGAACTGATTGGGAGGTGTAGTACAGCTGTGTACTCTATTGCATCTCGTCGCCTCCGTGCCACATATTCTACATTTTCAGTGCATTGCTCCGTTTTTGCAATGGTAAGCAAGCGTCCACGAGTCAAATATGTCTCGCGTATTGGACCGCCATGAGTGCAAGCCGAGCACGCGAGCCTTGGAGTACTGTAGGGTGGCCAGTACACTGATACATCGCAGCTGATGATAGTTCGAAAGTGCTTTTTTTTTTACGTGGAATGAGTGTTTGCGCACTGCATTATTTTCGGCTGTTTAAGCATTGTGAGCGTGTTTGCATAGCGTTACACATGCATTATCTTTTGACAATTTAAGAGTTTATTTCGTGTCTGTTGCATTATTTTGTGAACAGGTGTGGAGGCTTTCAATGCATTATTTCGGCAGTTCACGAGTTGCTTTACTGCATTATTTCGGTGATTTACTAGTAGTTTGCAGATCTGTAGGCTGTGCAATGCATTGTTTCGACAGTTTACAATTAGCAAGCGTTTCTGCAGAGCGTTTTACACGCATTATTTCGGTGATCTACGAGTAGTTTGCAGGTCTGCAGGGTGTGTTATGCATTATTTAGGTAAATTACGAGTTGTCTGCATGTCTATACTATAGTGCACTGCATTATTTCGGTAATTTTCGTGTTGTTTACATCTCTGCACATCAGTGTAATGCATTATTTACTAGTAGTTTGCAGGTCTGTAGACTACTGCGACCTCAAGTAAGTCAGGGTAAGTGTTTTGTATTAGTGTAATAGATACACTATGTCAAATACATCCCTAAATAATTTGTTACAAAATGAATAAAGTACACTCCTTCCTCTCTCCAGCAGCCCAGCGCAGGTTGAGTCCTTTTCCCGCCATTTTTCCCCTCCAGGCCACCATCTTGGATTACGTCATGGGAGGGATGACAGGGCCCCTGGTGGCATTGTTGTGTGCTAGCTCAGTTTGAGGCCAGACTTCGTGATGAACACACTGGATGGAGGTACAGCCTGTAATTGTTTAAATAAAGACTGAAAATAAATACTTATGTGCATCCTATCCAGCTCAGGCTACATCCTTTTCCCACCAATTCCTATAAAATGATGGCAGTCGGATGACTTAGGTTAGTGGAGGTAGCCCAAGTGATCTTTTTTCCTGCTATTTTCTTAGTTTATTGGAGGTAGCCAGAGTGTGTTGCATCGTCCTGCTGGAATTTGAACTTCACGTCATTTTCTGGGGGAGAAGTGGGGAGGGGGGGATGGGAGGGGGTTAGATTAGTGGAAATAGTCCAGTTGACCTATCTTTCCACCAAAATTTGAACTTCCCATCATGGCGTCATTGCGACATTGCCTTATCTATCGCCGCCATTTTGAATACATTTGGCAACAATGGAGAGTGGGGTGACGCTGGCCTTGTTCCACTACTGACGTGTATTGTTCCACTGAAAAAGAGCACATCACCTCCCTATCCCCGCCATTTTGGATCCGCCATCTTGAATACATTTGGCAACAATGGAGAGTGGGATGACGCCGGCCTTGTCTCATTACTCACGTCCACATATGGCTGCTGCAACGCAACTTACTCTTAGTGGTGTACAACAAGTGTTCTGGCTTTGCTAACTGAACACATATGAGACATTAGGAAGACATTACCTGTTCTTAGGGCCCTGCAAGAGCAACTGTCCAATAGCAACAAATGGCACAAGCTGCTTTCTATAGTCTATCACAGGATACCATTTGGGACCTTTATGTTCCTTTGCATTCAAGAATAGATGCTTGTGTTGTTGGGGGTTCACTGAATATTGATGGGATCTTTTGGATGCTCTTCATTGTGACATTTGTGTTCGATTTGATTTGAATTTGTTATCATATACTTCAACACTGGTGACCTACCTTTTACCTCGCTTGTCAATAAAATTACCTTGTCCATGAGCGCAATGCATTTTTTTCAGGCAGCGAGTATTGCTCAGAGGTCGAAGAGAGGCACAAGTTTGGGGATTTGTCTTGTGCTAATTTGTTTTAAAATGTTTTAGAAAGATAATCTGTAGCGACACCATGCAATATCCGGTAGGTAGGGGAGATAAAATACCCGGTCTAGACTGAGTACGAGGTCTTTTCAAAAAATTCCGGAACATTCATAATTTCGCACCAATGGTGTGTACGAGCAAAATGCGGTTGGCATCACTCCCGGAAGTTTCACAGTTGTATGTCTGTTGGTAATTGTTTAATGCTGTATTGAGTAGAATGTTGTGTCGCATAGTTTGAGAATTTCGATTCGTTGGTTGGTTGGTTGTTTGGGGAAGGAGACCAGGCAGCGTGGTCATCGGTCTCATCGGATGAGGGAAGGATGGGGAAGGAAGTCGGCCATGCCCTTTCAGAGGAACCATCCGGAATTTGCCTGGAGTGATTTAGGCAAATCACGGAAAACCTAAATCAGGATGGCCGGACGCGGGATTGAACCGTCGTCCTCCCGAATGCGAGTCCAGTGTGAGAATTTCGAAATGGCAGAGGAGCAACGCGGCTGCATTAAATTTTACGTGATACTCAAGAAAAGCTTTAGGGAGACACACCAAATGACTCAGGAAGCCTACGGTGACGAGTGCTTAAGACGTACTCTGTTTTACGAATGGTTCACAAAGTTTACAAATGGCCGGACGGAAGTTAAAGACGACCCACGTTTAGGATGCCCTTCGACGTCTACCGATGACGAGCAAAATTGTGCGTGCCAGTCGAAGACTGACTGTCCAAGAGACTGCAGAAGAATGTAACATTTCAGTTAGATCATGTCATGAAATCCTTACACAGCATCTTGGAATGTATCGTGTTGCCGCCAAGTTTGTCCCACGGCTCATGAGACAAGAAGAGAAAGATCTTCACTTCGCAATCTGCGAAGAGCTTTTGGAATGCGCGAAAGAGAGAGAGATGTTCCTTAAGAGAATCATAACTGGTGATGAGACGTTGGTCTACGGTTTTGATGTTGAGACCAAGACTCAATCTTCACAATGGATCGGGAAATGTTCTACAACACCAAGAAAAGCTCTTAAGGCCAGATCAAATGTCAGTGCCACACTGATAGTTTTCATTGACTTCCAAGGATTAGTTCATCATGAATTCGTGCCACAGGGACAAACTGTTAATCGATGGTACTATCGGGACGTGTCACGACCTGTGAGAGAAGATGTGAGAGAGCGGCCTAAAATGTAGCGAGACAATTCGTGGCTCCTGCATCACGATAACACAGCCGCACATTCATCTGTGTTGGTGCAGACTATTGTGCAAGAAACGAAATCACAGTGTTGTCTCATCCTCGATACTGTCCAGACCTGGCTGCAGCGAAATGTATCTTAATTTCCAAAGTTGAAAACTCCGTTGAAAGGACGAATATTTGCAACGATTGACGGACTAAAAGAAAATTCGCAGACGGCGCTTCGCGTTATCCAGCAAGACTGCTTCCGGAAGTGGAAACGGCGTTGGGAGCGGTGTATCAATTGTGGAGGAGAGTATTTCGAAGGAAACCATGCATACTAAGTAAAAAGTAAGGGTAGAAACATTTTATGGACAGAGTTCCAAAATTTTTCAACAGACTTCATATGTGGTGACAGCGGGGTGACAATGCACCCCCGCTGTGATGGCGCGGCGGGACAACACTGCTGCTAAACAAGACATGAAAATGAACATTTCGTAAAATTTCGGGAAAGCTGCCCGATGTTTGGGAGTTCCTGGCACTGTCTTCTGGTCCTTTTCACGTATTTGAGACCCCGCCAGCACATGCATAGCGCAATCAGTTGGCGTTGCGCATGCGCTTCTCTTGCAGGTCTCTGCGCTGCGCTTCGCGCCCTCCGTGGTGAAGGTTCGCCGCATCGATATAAACTCGATAGTCTTTGCACTATAAAATCGCAGAACGACACCGGCGACGCAGAGCACGAAGCTGGTCTGCGACAGGTTTCCACGTAGAATTTAATTGTATTCGGCTCTCTCTACTTACACGGGACTCAGACAATCGTACTGATTCATTGATGATGCAACCACAAAAGTTTGACACATGACTCACAATTATTGTTTCATTGTGTTTCATCAAATGAACAGAGGAAATACAACATTCGGCTGTTGTGAGCTCTGCAAGATCCATGTACTAATTTATATTTACGTGAAAAACCCTAATTCTAGGGCTATATTGAATTTTTTATAAATGGGTCTATGCCGACACTTGTAAAAACGGCGATGGTACATTAGTCCTTACTAATGTAAAATTGCCACCTTCTGAAGAAGACAAATTTATATTTGTCGTAACCTAGGTAAAGAATTCTTTATCCATTGCAACTGGTCGGCTGTTTATAATTTTGTTATATAATAAACATTCGCCTGTACTTCAGGTAAAGAAACAAGTACAAATCACTTGCTGCGAGGTCAGGACAACAAAATGGGTGCAACAAGACTCCTCACATAAGCAGATGCGAACAGTCCGGGCGTGCCGCGCGCCAGGTGTTGCACTGCGCAGCTGTGGGGACAGCCTGTCGTCGTGAGGTAAACAAAGTCCCTGCCACAGCGTGTCTTGGCGTTTGTTTTGAATAGGTGGAAGCTGTTGTTGTGTCTCACAGTAAACAGAATCTGTAGCCGGCAGCCATGGTCACGGGACAGACGTGCTGTCTCGTAAAGAAGGTGTGACTACCATGTTGGGGACGAGTGTTCTCACTGAGCACATTAATATATCTACATAGTGGAACATAAGTTGTGAGAAAACCGGCGAAGCATTTAAGGGGCTCCGGAACGCCCTATACTTGCAATGTTAAAATAACGCTTATAAATTACATCTTTCCTCACAAAGTATTTGAGTTAGGAAGTTGAACTTTTTAGAGATTATTTATCGGAATATGGGCTACAACTTAACACAGGGATTTTACAAAATTTTAGTTCAGCTATTAAAGATGATTTTTTTCAATTGTAATGAAAATTCACAACATTTTCTTGCAATTTTTTATTTATATATTCAAAAATATACAATTTTTTGGAAAAAGGCTGTGTTAAATTATGCAGAAGGTACTGTGTAACATTTACTGAAAGTTTGAAACAAATATGTTTGGAAGATCCTTAGAAAACATGTAATTAGTATGAGAAAATAAAAGTTTTGGGAATCGAGCGACAAAGATTGGATTAACTTTTTAGTGCATTCCAGGTCCATAGGATGGATTATCTTCATCCTCTGCAAACTCCTCCTCCAACTTCCTCTTGTTCCTCCTCCTGTTTACTCTTGCTTGTATTTCTAGACTCTTTACAGCCCTGTCTGCAGCCCGAAGGCGATCCTTGTCTAAAGCAAGCATCGCTCGTACCATGTTAGAACCTATCTTCATTCCCATATTTCTAAATACCTTGCACCTTACAATGTTGCCATCATTGAAAGTCGCAACAGCATCATACTCACCAAAGTGAAGTGTTTCTATTCCAACAAATACAGTCTTGGGGATTCTCGACCATATAACACTATTTACACTTTCATTGGGGTTTTGAGTTTTTCCGTGAATACACTTTTTCAACAGTTCAGGTGCTGCTAAGTCTCTGAAAATAGGTTAGCCACAACACATACTTTATCTCACATCACTAAAATGTACCTGATGAACACGGACGTTAATAATAACACCATTTGACAGCAGTTTAACAGCGCCGCAGTGGGTCACGCCCATGTAGAACACATTTCAAAAAAAAATTAAAAATAGTTGTAGTCTTCGGAATTGAATAAATTATATATCTATTAAAAGGTAATAGTTTGCAGATTCAGAAAACGCAAAAAAGTAAAAATTGAACTTTTCATGATTTTGAGCCTTTCCGGAGCCCCTTAAGATGTGGTGTTACAGAAGAATGTTGAAAATCAGGTGGACTGATAAGGTAAGGAACGTGGAGGTTATCCGTAAAATCGGCGATTAAGGGAATATATGGAAAACACCGACATGATCAAGGGGCGGGATGACACGACATTTGTTCAGACATCTCGGGATATCGCACGTGGTACTGTAGGGAGCTGCAGAGGGTAAAAACTCTAGGAGAAGACAGAGATCAGTCCGGAACCGCGGGACCGCTACGGTCGCAGGTTCGAATCCTGCCTCGGGCATGGATGTGTGTGATGTCCTTAGGTTAGTTAGGTTTAAGTAGCTCTAAGTTCTAGGGGACTGATGACCACAGATGTTAAGCCCCATAGTGCTCAGAGCCATTTGAACCGTTTGAAGACAGAGACTAGAACAGATACAGCAAATAACTGAGGACCAAGGTTGTATATGCTACTCTGCGAGGAAAAGGTTGGTACAGGACGGAAAAAAAGGAGTGCTACTGTATTGGTTCCGCCCGCAGAGTTAATCGGAACGTGACTCGTTAAAGGTATCTGGTTATGCTTCACCTAGCTACATGCATGGCTTTCAGAAGTCAAATTTAAAAAAAAGTACATTAAATAAGAGTTTTTAAAAATCAGTTTGGATGACGTGTTCTCGAAACGACGAATCAGACGAGAATGGCTGTTTTCGCCTCAAAAATTGATCCCTTTTTAAGTTTGTCCACATGATGCCCTTTTTTCTGTTCAACTTCGAGCATGTGCATAAATTTTCAACAAGGCAACTATGCATGCGCATTTGTCTAATTTCCTGGAAATGGACGCCATGGGTAAAGCGCACTGTTTCCCGCCTTCGGTAGGAATTTTACGCTCTTTAGCAGACGACAAGCAACTGGGGCCATGTGTGTGTTATTGTGTAGAGTGCTGAGGGTATACTGTGAAGTGACATACGTGCAATAACGTCTCCTGACTCCAAAGAAAGCACAGTTAAAGTTTACCGGCAAAGAAAAATCGGATGGATGCCTCTTCTAAAGATTATATGAATAGAAATTTGAGGTGCGAAGCCCTGAGCGTCAGGTGTCACATAAAAAGTCCCAGATCATATTACTGTAAACAATAAGTTTCCGTAAGTTTCGAAGTAGGAAAACAGAGAAGAATAAGCCACAAATTTACGAAAAGTACATATGAAAACAGTGGACGAATATTCATGCTAACGGCACTTATAGCACAACTGGGGAGCCTGATATCTGAATAAAAGAAATGATGGGGTATGTTTAGCTCCTCAACAAACCACTAGAAATAGAAATGAAGAAAACTGATGATGTAACAAAGACTAAATTGAAAAACACAACCGCCGTTCTAGTGGATTCTGGTTCCATGAAACTCCCAAATTAGTCGAGTACGAGTCTGAGGATGTTAATCTACACATGTTCTTCCAAGCTAAAGAAATGTTATTGACAGCTATATCATTGCAGTTTCCAAAGCAGAAAATCTAAGATCTCACTGTGACCTTCTTCTGAAACTTGCGAACAAAGCATTGTCACATTGTGTTTCCCGTACCTCTGTCATTTAGATACTTTTTTACCTACAGTCGCTTTTGCATTTTCTTTTTCTGTCGCGTTTTCATAAGAATAAACGCAGTTGAAGCTCCCGACCAAAGAATGGGATCCATAGCAGACCGCTCGCCTAATGAGGCAAAGTATGGACACGAGAATGACCATGGGCACCTGCATTCTTTTCTTTAATTTTGTGCATGCCGTTTCATTCCGGCGCGTCTGCGGTTGTGCATCGTGTAGGCATACCTTTACTTTTCGCCTTGCAGCTCCTGTTCTGAGTATGTTGTTTAAATGAAGATCTTGTGATGCCATTTCGCTGATCCTCGCTTCTTCCGGTGTGTACTGAGTTACCACACTTCACTTCATCGGCCGTAACAATGCAGTCCAGGAAAAAGGTCTCCGTGTGCTTCCTCGTGTGTGAGTACTATCTACTCTGACGCCCGTTAATTTCATTTGTAATCTACAATCTCAATTTTGTATCCATCCTGAACAAAATTTACTATGACGAAATCTGTCTGCCAAAATTTCATAATGAATAATTCTTGACACCTCCGGCTTTGTTCAGTAAGTTCATCGTCAACTGAACGCCTGTGTCTACTCAGATCATTTCTGAAAATCACTTGGACAATTTTGTCATTGACTAGTGGCTGGCGCTCATGCTTTCTTTCATCAAGAATGTCATTTATTTCATGTTAAAGTCAAAGAATATTTCTACTTTATTTCCCCTATTCAAATCAGTTTCATCATAAACGGAAACAAACTGACAAAGAATTACAATAGGTGACGCTTTATATCATGAAGAAAACAGAATTACATGTCGAATTTCGCATTTGACTTGGACTGGAATCGATACAGTTGGTTTGATCTAACATTCAGATTACAGCTTACTACATCCGGGATATGGTGAATTGTGGCGTGCCATGCACTACATAAATGTAAAAGTGAGCGCATGTAAACCTGCCTACGAGGAAAAAAAAGGTCTTCCCTATTTTTTTATATATATCTTTGCGTTTGGATTTCATGGTCAGTAATGTGTTAGATTAAAAATTGCAATACAAATTATTGAGAAAACCTTGCTCTTTAATTATTGAGACTGTAATAAACTTGTCCGCAGCTCGTGGTCGTGCGATAGCGTTCTCGCTTCCCACGCCCGGGTTCCCGGGTTCGATTCCCGGCGGGGTCAGGGATTTTCTCTGCCTCGTGATGACTGGGTGTTGTGTGATGTCCTTAGGTTAGTTAGGTTTAAGTAGTTCTAAGTTCTAGGGGACTGATGACCATAGATGTTAAGTCCCATAGTGCTCAGAGCCTCTAATAAACTTTCTTTCAAAGCAGTAATAAAGGAACAAAATCAAAAATTATTCTAAAAATAATTTAGTCATTTTAATAATTACGAGGCGCTCAGTGCAGGAAATTTACTTATTCTGACTTGTGCAAATAAAACTGTAAAAATCATAAAAGTGAAACAAACTATGCATGCATATAAACATCTGAAACAAGATTTCTGACAGGAACTGAAGGAAACACTAGACGTAATAGCGTATGTGAAGTTAATGACCTAACAATAAAGTACGGAAAGCACTGGTTTATCTCGTATCATGAAGAATAATAGATCACTTTTGCAGTTACTGAATTACATACAGGGTGTTTCAAAAATAACCGGTATATTTGAAACGGCAGTAAAAACTAAACGAGCAGCGATAGAAATACACCGTTTGTTGCAATATGCTTGGGTCAACAGTACATTTTCAGGCGGACAAACTTTCGAAATTACAGTAGTTACAATTTTCAACAACAGATGGCGCTGCAAGTGATGTGAACGATATAGAAGACAACGCAGTCTGTGCGTGCGCCATTCTGTACGTCGTCTTTCTGCTGTAAGCATGTGCTGTTCACAACGTGCAAGTGTGCTGTAGACAACATGGTTTATTCCTTAGAACAGAGGATTTTTCTGGTGTTGGAATTCCACCGCCTAGAACACAGTGTTGTTGCAACAAGACGAAGTTTGCAACGGAGGTTTAATGTAACCAAAGGACCGAAAAGCGATACAATAAAGGATCTGTTTGAAAAATTTCAACGGACTGGGAACGTGACGGATGAATGTGCTGGAAAGGTAGGGCGACCGCGTACGGCAACCACAGAGGGCAACGCGCAGCTAGTGCAGCAGGTGATCCAACAGCGGCCTCGGGTTTCCGTTCGCCGTGTTGCAGCTGCGGTCCAAATGACGCCAACGTCCACGTATCGTCTCATGCGCCAGAGTTTACACCTCTATCCATACAAAATTCAAACGCGGCAACCCCTCAGCGCCGCTACCATTGCTGCACGAGAGACATTCGCTAACGATATAGTGCACAGGATTGATGACGGCGATATGCATGTGGGCAGCATTTGGTTTACTGACGAAGCTTATTTTTACCTGGACGGCTTCGTCAATAAACAGAACTGGCGCATATGGGGAACCGAAAAGCCCCATGTTGCAGTCCCATCGTCCCTGCATCCTCAAAAAGTACTGGTCTGGGCCGCCATTTCTTCCAAAGGAATCATTGGCCCATTTTTCAGATCCGAAACGATTACTGCATCACGCTATCTGGACATTCTTCGTGAATATGTGGCGGTACAAACTGCCTTAGACGACACTGCGAACACCTCGTGGTTTGTGTGCCCGGCCACATCGCACGGCCGACGTCTTAATTTCCTGAATGACTATTTCGATGATCGTGTGATTGCTTTGGGCTATCCGAAACATACAGGCGGCGGCGTGGATTGGCCTCCCTATTCGCCAGACATGAACCCCTGTGACTTCTTTCTGTGGGGACACTTGAAAGACCAGGTGTACCGCCAGAATCCAGAAACAATTGAACAGCTGAAGCAGTACATCTCATCTGCATGTGAAGCCATTCCGCCAGACACGTTGTCAAAGGTTTCGGGTAATTTCATTCAGAGACTACGCCATATTATTGCTACGCATGGTGGATATGTGGAAAATATCGTACTATAGTGTTTCCCAGACCGCAGCGCCATCTGTTGTTGAAAATTGTAACTACTGTAATTTCGAAAGTTTGTCTGTCTGAAAATGTACTGTTGTCCCAAGCATATTGCAACAAACGGTGTATTTCTATCGCTGCTCGTTTAGTTTTTATTGCCGTTTCAAATATACCGGTCATTTTTGAAACACCCTGTATATTGCTCCCTGGCGAAAACGGCGACACAACTCAAAACTGCACTACTTGAGATAAATTGTAATATGGACATTTAGTTCTGTTCTCGTCGAATATATCAGGTAATTATTAATTCATTTCTTGAGTTGTGCCACTTTTCTTGATTTTCTAAAATCTTTTTTGTTTTTGTAGTCACCCTTTATGTAATCTATGTCACGTACTTATCCACCACAAATAATATATTTAATTAATTTAGTGTAATGTAAGGCAACGGCCTTGCCGCAGTGGATACACCCGTGAGATCACCGAAGTTAAGCGCTGTCGGGCGTGATCGGCGCTTGGATGGGTAACCATCCAGGCCGCCATGCGCTGTTGCCATTTTCGGGGTGCACTCAGCTTTGTGATGCCAAGTAGCGGCTTCGGTCAGGAATACCATCTGGGAGAGCGGTGTTTTGACCCCATGCCCCTCCTACCCGCATCCTCCTCTAAGGATGACACAGAGGTCGGATTATCCCGGTAGGCAACTCGTGGCCTGAAGACGGAGTGCTTTACTGTAATATAATATACCAGGCAAAATTAGTACTTAAGTTATAATAAAAAATGAAAAACAAGCTGAATTTGTTGTAGTCCAAAAATACGAAATGCAAAAGTGTAATTTATGAAAATAAATGCAACTTAATAAGGAACATCAATTAGGTGCTATTTAAGGAACACAGTTTACGAAACCATAGAATCATAAATGGGCTTGTATAATGTAAGAATAGTTTTCGCCGAGAAAAGGGGTTCAATATGAACTTTCTTTGCAGCAGAATTGTCCATTTTTTTCCTGTTCACTGCAACGAACGATATTTCGTAATATTTATAACAGCTGTAATCGTCAAAACATCCTAGATACTTTACAAAGACAGACATTGGTAATTATAAACGATGTTAAAAAAAAGCAGGCCAGAGTGGCCGAGCGGTTCTAGGCGCTACAGTCTGGATCCGCGCGACCGCTACGGTCGCAGGTTCGAATCCTGCCTCGGGCATGGATGTGTGTGATGTCCTTAGGTTAGTTAGGTTTAAGTAGTTCTAAGTTCTAGGGGACTGATGACCTCAGCAGTTAAGTCCCATAGTGCTCAGAGCCATTTGATGTTAAAAATTGCATTAAAGTTACCTTATACATGAGAAGTTTCACAACTCAGAATGTGCCGTTCTTCTTGAATGACCCATGCACGCCTGCCGGTAACAAAACGACAACGACACTGCTCTTGCCGTGGCGAATCATGTAGCAGCTCACAACAAAACTGACACAGCTGCCCTGAAGTGGACGAACTGAGAGACAGAGATGTGACGTTTTTTATATACTTAGAGGCACTTCATAAGTATCTTTCACAGTCAAAAACTAAAAATTGCCGTTTTTTGTCTCGTCACTTTTCTTGTTGGACTGCGATAGTTGAAAATTATGGTGTACCAGTTGCGTTGCTGCATTGGGCGTTACTGGACTTGGGTGTTATCTACACTAGGAACAGAAAAATTTTGCGAAAATGATGATGCGAAAAATAACACGAAGTTATTGGTTTTTAGCGAAATAACGCGAAATCGGGGATTTTAAAAGGAAATAGCAAAATCTGTAATTTTGCCACACACAAATGTTATAAATCTGACGACGGTAGTTTACTAATATTCGTAATTGATAGTAATCGAATGCTGAAATTTCATATTGACTTCTAATCTCGTTGTAGCTGTAGTCTGCTTCACGTCTGCTGTGCAGCGAGCTACCTTAATTTAAGTATTAACTGTATTTTTCTTACTTGTCACTTCTTCTTCCGTGTGTTTTTGCTTTTAGGAAGCTTTAATTGTCGAGTGCTAGTAATAGTGTTCCATAGATTTCGTGTTTGTTTTGAATACAGTCAGAGAGAGTCCCTTTAGTCAACCATAGTGCCAGTAGTGCTAGTGTTTGTTTTCAATACAGTCCAGAAACAGGTAGTGCTATTTTCATTGTTTTCTACAAGAAGTGGCTAGCAACCACAGTTTAGTCAACAAGCCGCCTTTAGTGAATTAGCAGTCTCGTTAAAAGTTGATTAACTCTCTACAGTAAATTGATTTCTTAGGATGGATAGGATGTGTGGCTGCTGTGTACGGACGCAGGAGGAGCTGGCCACTGTTCGCGAACAGCTGAACGTGTTGATGGCCGCGGTCAGCCGTCTTCAGGCTGCTGCCTCGGAGTGTAGCGGCAGTGGGTAGTCTGGTGCGTCGCATGGTGCACCCCATGTGTTACGTGCTTCAACGACAGTCCCTGCTGTCGAGACATCTTCGCGGGTACCGGGCGCAGTTGGGCCACCCTCTCCCCAAGGGGAGTGGCGGGTTCAGATGCGTTCGCGGCGCACGAGGCGGAGGGTCAATGTGGAGGCTGGCCGTGTGGTATCGCCTGCTCTGCCTGTGAGTGGACATGTGGCCGCTCCTTCAGCAAGGTCCGAGTAGGCACACGGGGGGAGGGATTTATTAGTTATTGGGAGCTCCAACGTTAGGCGGGTGATGGAGCCCCTTAGGGAAATAGCGGAAAGGTCGGGGAAGAAGGCCACCGTTCACTCTGTCTGCTTGCCTGGGGGTCTCCTCCGAGATGTGGAGGAGGCCCTGCCGACGGCGATAGAGAGCACTGGTTGCACCCGACTGCAAATTGTTGCTCATGTCGGCACCAATGACTCCTGCCGTCTGGGTTCAGAGGTCATCCTCAGTTCGTACAGGCGGTTGGCGGAATTGGCGAAGGCGGAAAGTCTCGCTCGCGGGGTGGAATCCGAGCTAACTATTTGTAGTATCGTTCCCGGAACCGATCGCGGTCCTCTGGTTTGGAGCCGAGTGGAAGGCTTAAACCAGAGGCTCAGACGATTCTGCGGAGATCTGGGGTGCAAATTTCTCGACCTCCGCTATCGGGTGGAGAAATGTAGGGCCACCCTGAATAGGTCAGGCGTGCACTACACGCCGGGAGCGGCTACAAGGCTAGCGGAGTACGTGTGGAGTGCACATGTGGGTTTTTTAGGTTAGAGAATTCTCTCCCTAGGCCCGACAAGACGCCTCCTGAGACGCGGCAAGGGAATAACAATACTAATGTGCTACTAGTAAACTGCAGGAGCCTCTATAGAAAGGTCCCAGAACTGCTCTCATTAATAAAAGGTCACAACGCCCATATAGTACTAGGGACAGAAAGTTGGCTGAAACCAGACGTAAACAGTAATGAAATCCTAAACTCAGATTGGAATGTATACCGCAGAGACAGGCTGGACAGTGTAGGGGGAGGCGTGTTTGTAGCGATAAGAAGTGCAATAGTATCGAAGGAAATTGACGGAGATCCGAAATGTGAAATAATTTGGGTGAAGGTCACGGTTAAAGCAGGCTCAGACATGGTAATTGGATGTCTCTATAGGCCCCCTGGCTCAGCAGCTGTTGTGGCTGAGCACCTGAAGGATAATTTGGAAAATATTTCGAGTAGATTTCCCCGCCATGTTATAGTTCTGGGTGAAGATTTTAA
Source organism: Schistocerca cancellata (assembly GCF_023864275.1). NCBI lineage: Eukaryota > Metazoa > Arthropoda > Insecta > Orthoptera > Acrididae > Schistocerca > Schistocerca cancellata. Next base: position 104,537,596 of record NC_064632.1, read on the forward strand.
TTTGCCGGATATAGTTTGGGAGACTCAAACGTTCATAACGGGTGGCAGGGACATAGAATCCAGTGAAATTTTTTAAAGTGCTTTATCTGAAAACTACCTTGAGCAGTTAAACAGAGAACCGACTCGTGGCGATAACATATTAGACCTTCTGGTGACAAACAGACCCGAACTATTTGAAACAGTTAACGCAGAACAGGGAATCAGCGATCATAAAGCGGTTACTGCATCGATGATTTCAGCCATAAACAGAAATACACTCCTGGAAATGGAAAAAAGAACACATTGACACCGGTGTGTCAGACCCACCATACTTGCTCAGGACACTGCGAGAGGGCTGTACAAGCAATGATCACACGCACGGCACAGCGGACGCACCAGGAACGGCGGTGTTGGCCGTCGAATGGCGCTAGCTGCGCAGCATTTGTGCACCGCCGCCGTCAGTGTCAGCCAGTTTGCCGTGGCATACGGAGCTCCATCGCAGTCTTTAGCACTGGTAGCATGCCGCGACAGCGTGGACGTGAACCGTATGTGCAGTTGACGGACTTTGAGCGAGGGCGTATAGTGGGCATGCGGGAGGCCGGGTGGACGTACCGCCGAATTGCTCAACACGTGGGGCGTGAGGTCTCCACAGTACATCGATGTTGTCGCCAGTGGTCGGCGGAAGGTGCACGTGCCCGTCGACCTGGGACCGGACCGCAGCGACGCACGGATGCACGCCAAGACCGTAGGATCCTACGCAGTGCCGTAGGGGACCGCACCGCCACTTCCCAGCAAATTAGGGACACTGTTGCTCCTGGGGTATCGGCGAGGACCATTCGCAACCGTCTCCATGAAGCTGGGCTACGGTCCCGCACACCGTTAGGCCGTCTTCCGCTCACGCCCCGACATCGTGCAGCCCGCCTGCAGTGGTGTCGCGACAGGTGTGAATGGAGGGACGAATGGAGACGTGTCGTCTTCAGCGATGAGAGTCGCTTCTGCCTTGGTGCCAATGATGGTCGTATGCGTGTTTGGCGCCGTGCAGGTGAGCGCCACAATCAGGACTGCATACGACCGAGGCACACAGGGCCAACACCCGGCATCATGGTGTGGGGAGCGATCTCCTAAACTGGCCGTACACCACTGGTGATCGTCGAGGGGACACTGAATAGTGCACGGTACATCCAAACCGTCATCGAACCCATCGTTCTACCATTCCTAGACCGGCAAGGGAACGTGCTGTTCCAACAGGACAATGCACGTCCGCATGTATCCCGTGCCACCCAACGTGCTCTAGAAGGTGTAAGTCAACTACCCTGGCCAGCAAGATCTCCGGATCTGTCCCCCATTGGGCATGTTTGGGACTGGATGAAGCGTCGTCTCACGCGGTCTGCACGTCCAGCACGAACGCTGGTCCAACTGAGGCGCCAGGTGGAAATGGCATGGCAAGCCGTTCCACAGGACTACATCCAGCATCTCTACGATCGTCTCCATGGGAGAATAGCAGCCTGCATTGCTGCGAAAGGTGGATATACACTGTACTAGTGCCGACATTGTGCATGCTCTGTTGCCTGTGTCTATGTGCCTGTGGTTCTGTCAGTGTGATCATGTGATGTATCTGACCCCAGGAATGTGTCAATAAAGTTTCCCCTTCCTGGGACAATGAATTCACGGTGTTCTTATTTCAATTTCCAGGAGTGTATTAAAAAAGGTAGGAAGATTTTTCTGTTTAGCAAAAGTGACAAAAATCAGATTACAGAGTACCTGACGGCTCAACACAAAAGTTTTGTTTCAAGTACAAATAGTGTTGAGGATAAGTGAACAAAGTTCAAAACTATCGTACAATATGCGTTAGATGAGTGTGTGCCAAGCAAGATCGTAAGAGATGGAAAAGAGCCACCGTGGTACAACAACCGAGTTAGAAAACTGCTGCGGAAGCAAAGGGAACTTCACAGCAAACATAAACATAGCCAAAGCCTTGCAGACAAACAAAAATTACGCGAAGCGAAATGTAGTGTGAGGAGGGCTATGCGAGAGGCGTTCAATGAATTCGAAAGTAAAGTTCTGTGTACTGACTTGGCAGATAATCCTAAGAAATTTTGGTCTTATGTCAAAGCGGTAGGTGGATCAAAACAAAATGTCCAGACACTCTGTGACCAAAATGGTACTGAAACAGAGGATGACAGACTATAGGCCGAAATACTAAATGTATTTTTCCAAAGGTGTTTCACAGAGGAAGACTGCACTGTAGTTCCTTCTCTAGGTTGTCGAACAGATGACAAAATGGTAGATATCGAAATAGACGACAGAGGGATAGAGAAACAAAAGAGGAAAGGCCACTGGACCTGATAGGATACCAGTTCGATTTTACAAAGAGTACGCGAAGGAACTTGACCCCCTTCTTGCAGCGGTGTACCGTAGGTCTCTAGAAGAGCGTAGCGTTCCAAAGGATTGGAAAAGGGCACTGGTCATCCCCGTTTTCATGAAGGGACGTCGAACAGATGTGCAGAACTATAGACCTATATCTCTAACGTCGATCAGTTGTAGAATTTTGGAACACGTATTATGTTCGATTATAATGACTTTTCTGGAGACTAGAAATCTACTCTGTAGGAATCAGCATGGGTTTCGAAAAAGACGGTCGTGTGAAACCCAGCTCGCGCTATTCGTCCACGAGACTCAGAGGGCCATAGGCACGGGTACACAGGTAGATGCTGTGTTTCTTGACTTCCGCAATGCGTTCGATACAGTTCCCCACAGTCGTTTAATGAACAAAGTAAGAGCGTATGGACTATCAGACCAATTGCGTGATTGGATTGAAGAGTCCTAGATAACAGAACGCAGCATGTCATTCTCAATGGAGAGAAGTCTTCCGAAGTAAGAGTGATTTCTGGTGTGCCGCAGGGGAGTGTCATAGGATCGTTGCTATTCACAATATACATAAATGACCTTGTGGATGACATCGGTAGTTCACTGAGGCTTTTTTCAGATGATGCTGTGGTGTATCGAGAGGGTGTAGCAATGGAAAATCGTACTGAATTGCAGGAAGATCTGCAGCGAATTGACACAAGGTGCAGGGAATGGCAATTGAATCTCAATGTAGACAAGTGTAGTGTGCTGCGAATACATAGAAAGAAAGATCCCTTATCATTTAGCTACAATATAGCAGGTCAGCAACTGGAAGCAGTTAATTCCATAAATTATCTGAGAGTACGCATTAGGAGTGATTTAAAATGGAATGATCATATAAAGTTGATCGTCGGTAAAGCAGATGCCAGACTGAGATTCATTGGAAGAATCCTAAGGAAATGTAATCCGAAAACAAAGGAAGTAGGTTACAGTACGCTTGTTCGCCCACTGCTTGAATACTACTCAGCAGTGTGGGATCCGTACCAGATAGGGTTGATAGAAGAGATAGAGAAGATCCAACGGAGAGCATCGCGCTTCGTTACAGGATCATTTAGTAATCGCGAAAGCGTTACGGAGATGATAGATAAACTCCAGTGGAAGACTCTGCAGGAGAGACGCTCACAAGGGAACATCCCCATCGCACCCCCCTCAGATTTAGTTATAAGTTGGCACAATGGATAGGCCTTGAAAAACTGAACACAGATCAATCGAGAAAACAGGAAGAAGTTGTGTGGAACTATGAAAAAATAAGCAAAATATACAAACTGGGTCGTCCATGCGTAAGATAGGCAATATTAAGGGCAATGTGAGGCGAGGCGCGCTGTGGTTCTGTGGTTAGCGTGAACAGCTGTGGAACAAGAGGTCCTTGGTTCAAATCTGCCCTCCACTGAAAATTTTGCTTTCTTTATTTTTGCAAAGTTATGATCTGTCCGTTCGTTCATTGACGTCTCTGTTCACTGTAATAAGTTTAGTGTCTGTGTTTTGCGACCGCACCGCAAAACCGTGTGATTAGTTGACGAAAGGACGTGCCTCTCCAATGGGAACCGAAAACATTTGATCACAAGGTCATAGGTCAACCGATTCCTCCACAGGAAAACACGTCTGATATTTTGTATACGACACTGGTGACAGCATGTGCGTCACATGACAGGAATATGTTGTCGACCCACCTAACTAGTACACTTGGCGAATGGGTGAAAAGTTTCTTCTACCTTGCCTGATTTAGGTTTTCTTGTGGATGTAATAATCACTCCAAAAAAAGTGATGAAAACATAAGATTTTTTCACATAAACTAAAAATAAAAAGTTAAAATTTTCGGTCAAGGGAAGATTTGAACCAAGGACTCCTCATTCCGCAGCTGTTCACGCTAACCATGGGACCACGGAGCTCCTCAACTCACATTGCCCTTAATATTGCCTATCTTACGCATGGACGACCCAGTTTGTATATTTTGCTTATTTTTTCATAGTTCCACACAACTTCTTCCTGTTTTCTCGATCGATCTGTGTTCAGTTTTTCAAGGCCTATCCACTGTGCCAACTTATAACTAAATCTGAGGGGGGTGCGATGGGGATGTTCCCTTGTCAGTAGCTCAGTACGGGCTTTTGTTAACGTTTCGAGAACATACCTTCACCGAGGAGTCAAGCAGTATATTGCTCCCTCCTACGTATATCTCGCGAAGTGACCATGAGGATAACATCAGAGAGATTAGAGCCCACACAGAAGCATAGCGACTATCCTTCTTTCCACTAACAATACGAGACTGGCATAGAAGGGAAAGCCGATAGAGGTACTGAGGGTACCCTCCACCACACACCGTCAGGTGGCTTGCGGAGTATGGATGTAGATGTAGATGTAGAAGGTTGAGGTTCATTTGGAATCTTCAAAATGACACTTTGTTTCCGATGTAACGAACCTCGATGTAAGGATAAAAATAGTGCCGAAGTCGGCAAAAAAGTAACACCAAATTTGGCAAAAACACAAGAAAAAATTTGACGAATATATAGAATTTTACCATAAAGTATCGACATTATAAAAAAACATACCAATTTCGTAAAAAATCTACGGAATTTGGCAAAACAATTGAATTTGGCAAAATCGACACCAAACGCAGCAAAATATTACACTGAATTTGGCAAAAAACACTGACATTGGCTAACAGGATTCGAACCTGCGACCGTAGTGGCCTTGCGGTTCCAGACTGCAGCGCCTTTAACCGCACGGCCACTTCGGCCGGCTTGTCTCCCTAGTCACAGTGTTTAACTCGTACCTGAGCCTCTTTCTTAGTCCAGCCTTAGCACTGTTTACTCTTAAGCGGGATTCTGTGCCTAGCACCGTATGCGTCTCTGACACATAACACATACAGCTGAGTCAAGATTTACTCAAAGTACAAGTTTGTTTCCGCAGCGTAGTAGACGATTTGTGGTACAAAGGAACTGCATACGAAGATCTCCTTAGCACAATTTACATCCATAGTAACGTCTTTGGAGCATGTCGGTAAAAAGTAGAGAACCAGTGAGAAGGAAAAATAACAACATGATCTTAAGGAGAATAATAACGTCAGAAACGATTATACACTCTATCCGAAGGTTTGTAAATTAAACACAAAACGCAAGAAGCGTATTATAACAGCTTCATTTAAATGCATGGTATTTAGAAAAACAGCTCCTAGGCCATAACTTGCGTCTGCAGCTGTGTAAAACGCAATCACAAAACTAACTTCTGAAATTTTCCTGGCGTATTTCTTCTTCTAATAAGTTTCGGGTGTGCAGACGGATCCCGTCGACATTCTGCCACGATATTTTGGCCGAGAGACGTCCGGCCATTTTCAGGTGAGTAGAGCCCAGGTGCGATCACAGTATTTATGGCAATTTACGCGCATCTGAAAAGCGCTGGCGTCTTTCGGGGCATGCGTCAGGTGATGACAGGCGCGGGACAGCCTAGAAGTGCGTGCTGCATTGAGTATCGAATGACCCCGTCGATTCCGCTGTGACTGGAATAACAGATGATTCCAACAATATCCCAGAGAATGTAGTAATAGGCTTTACCAATCAGGACACTTATTGCTCTCACAACGCTCCACTTTGTGAATTACTCAAAGTGCTGTCAGATAGAATTCCAGAGATGTTCTGCTTCGGAATCTTTTCAGAGCGTTTCAACATGTAGTTTGGTAGTGTGTTCCCTTGGGAAAAGTAGCCCCTGTCAGAAACTTCCTGACAGGTTAAAACTATGTGACAGACTAGGATTGTTGGACAACGCTTGTAACATCTAAGCCATCTGAACATTCCTCGCAGTCTCAACAAATTCTGCACATTATTTTCTCTGGAGTGGAACATATGTTCTGGAGATGTTCCTCTGTTTGGAGCTGGTACTACCCTTTCTTACGTGACGGTTCGTACTGCTCACGTATCTTGGCTCCTTCTAACATTTACAGTCACACAACTGTTCTGGCAGACATGCTACGTTAACAAGCCAGACAGATTAACTGCTTGCATTACCACAGTGCGATGGTTTTCATTGCCCATCTACCACAGGTACCGCTGTTCTTTCCACAGTTTCATTTGCACCACGAGATGAGTTAAACACTCACTGCCATTGAACATACTGATAGTGCCTTCATAAATCTGAACACGTCTACTTGGATCGTCTCCTGTCGGAGTGGGATGTAATCAGAAAGTCTAAAGCATCTACATGCAAGCTTTAATATACAATGGAAAAGCAACTGGAATCACTCAACAGAGGAAAGTCCACTGGACCTGACGGGATACCAATTCGATTCTACACAGAGTACGCGAAAGAACTTGCCCCCCTTCTAACAGCCGTGTACCGCAAGTCTCTAGAGGAACGGAAGGTTCCAAATGATTGGAAAAGAGCACAGGTAGTCCCAGTCTTCAAGAAGGGTCGTCGAGCAGATGCGCAAAACTATAGACCTATATCTCTGACGTCGATCTGTTGTAGAATTTTAGAACATGTTTTTTGCTCGAGTATCATGTCGTTTTTGGAAACTCAGAATCTACTATGTAGGAATCAACATGGATTCCGGAAACAGCGATCGTGTGAGACCGAACTTGCTTTATTTGTTCATGAGACCCAGAAAATATTAGATACAGGCTCCCAGGGAGATGCTATTTTTCTTGACTTCCGGAAGGCGTTCGATACAGTTCCGCACTGTCGCCTGATAAGCAAAGTAAAAGCCTACGGAATATCAGACCAGCTGTGTGGCTGGATTGAAGAGTTTTTATCAAACAGAACACAGCATGTTGTTATCAACGGAGAGACGTCTACAGACGTTAAAGTAACCTCTGGCGTGCCACAGGGGAGTGTTATGGGACCATTGCTTTTCACAATATATATAAATGACCTAGTAGATAGTGTCGGAAGTTCCATGCGACTTTTCGCGGATGATGCTGTAGTATACAGAGAAGTTGCAGCATTAGAAAATTGTAGCGAAATGCAGGAAGATCTGCAGCGGATAGGCACTTGGTGCAGGGAGTGGCAACTGACCCTTAACATAGACAAATGTAATGTATTGCGAATACATGGAAAGAAGGATCCTTTATTGTATGATTATATGATAGCGGAACAAACACTGGTAGCAGTTACTTCTGTAAAATATCTGGGAGTATGCGTGCGGAACGATTTGAAGTGGAATGATCATATAAAATTAATTGTTGGTAAGGCGGGTACCAGGTTGAGATTCATTGGGATAGTCCTTAGAAAATGTAGTCCATCAACAAAGGAGGTGGCTTACAAAACACTCGTTCGACCTATACTTGAGTATTGCTCGTCAGTGTGGGATCCGTACCAGATCGGGTTGACGGAGGAGATAGAGAAGATCCAAAGAAGAGCGGCGCGTTTCGTCACAGGGTTATTTGGTAACCGTGATAGCGTTACGGAGATGTTTAACAAACTCAAGTGGCAGACTCTGCAAGAGAGGCGCTCTGCATCGCGGTGTGCTTGCTCGCCAGGTTTCGAGAGGGTACGTTCCTGGATGAGGTATCGAATATATTGCTTCCCCCTACTTATACCTCCCGAGGAGATCACGAATGTAAAATTAGAGAGATTAGAGCGCGCACAGAGGCCTTCAGACAGTCGTTCTTCCCGCGAATCATACGCGACTGGAACAGGAAAGGGAGGTAATGACAGTGGCACGTAAAGTGCCCTCCGCCACACACCGTTGGGTGTCTTGCGGAGTATAAATGTAGATGTAGATGGGTTGACATAGGGTACTATACTCTCGGGAAGCGTGTCATAGGGATTGGTTTCTCAGGTGAAAATCCTTAACACTTTCTTCTTCTGTTTCCAAGCTTTTCCTTAAGATGGTGGATACCGGTAAGAAAGGTTGGAAACTTTAAAGAACACACGCAACTCTGCGCCCGTGTCCTGTTGTGACATTAGGCGCACGCGCGGACGGGACGGCGCGTGTTTTCACAGCGGGGAGGGTGTGTCTGCCGCTGTCGTCAGCAGATGGCGGCATTCTTTGAGCCTCAGTGACTGGCGCACACTCTGAGCATTCGAATTACCAAGAGCGCAGGAGACAGGCCAGGTAAACGCAAGCTCTGACCGCGCGGTCGAAAAAATCCGGTCCTCAAGCCGTTGGTGAGAAACTTGGAGAGGATAACCGCCATGGCTGAACTGAGTGACCAGCAGAAATGTTAAATAAGACCAAATCCAATAAAAACTGGACCCGGCTAGTTACTAAGGAGCCAACTACGTGGATACAAAGACAAAAATAAGACGTGTGCGTGGGCGAAAACGCGCCCTCGATTGGAAGAGCAGCGTTTTAGTTGTTTAATGTTACATGTTTTGTGTATAAAACGAAGAGAATCATCTTGCTCGGCTCGGATGCTTCTTTTGACGGTTTTTCACCTTTGCGATTTAAAATTTCGGTATTTGAAACTCCACTTTATGTAATAAATAGTATTTTGCATAAGGCGCAGTTCAGAAAAATGAACTTTAAAAAGCAATATTTTCACGAGCAAAGTGTCTACTGTTATGTTTCATTGAACACTATCTCATCGTAGCAGATCTTTTTATTAATGTTATCTATTTTAAATTACAGGCCGGAATGTACATAAAAACTTGAAGTTTTATCTAAACAACAAAAGGAAGATTGAGAGTAGCAGTAGCATTACTAAGGACACATATATAGCGGTGTATGAATGTACTAAGTTTTAATTGTTTATTTTCATTAGCAACACAACAGTGGACAGTTGTGTTTTTAACTGGACACATCATTTTTGAACAATCTACTAAACTTAAAGAAAAACCAAGAACACCAATCGAAAGCTGAGAAAATTTACATGCAATCTGATGTTCGATGGATGTTAATGACATTATAGTTCAAAAATGGTTCAAATGGCTCTGAGCACTATGTGACTCAACATCTGAGGTCATAAATCCCCTAGAACATAGAACTACTTAAACCTAACTAACCTAAGGACATCACACACACCCATGCCCGAGGCAGGATTCGAACCTGCGACCGTAGCAGTCCCGAGGTTCCGGACTGTAGCGCCAGAACCGCTAGACCACCGCGGCCGGCATGACATTATAGTTTTTACGTATGTTGAGCAAGTCGGAAGTGTATGTACTTGACACACGTCAAAGAGAGGGCTTAAACAGGAGCAGTCATCTTGCACAGGACACCTTTAATCGTATTCGGAGGTATTTTGGTTTGCTGACTGGTGGTGACAGTACATACGAGGATCGGTAAGTCACATATCGAATGTTCCGAAATTTTTGTAAGTGGACTTGTTACTTTCAGGTGTGTCGCTAGCAAAGGGTCTAAAATATTTCCAGCTTGTAGACTTCGAACACTTCGAACTAATCTGACCCATAAAACTTTAGCATGGTTGTTTGCGAGTAATCTGCACTAGGAATTTAGCTAGTTCACAAATGTATTTAACTTAACTTTCACCTTGCAATGAATGGACTTCGATTTATTGTCCAAGATTTTTTTCGGAAGTTTACGCTATACATACGGTGAGATATGCTCCGTTTTGAATTAAGCTCTCGTCCAGACATTAATGCAACAAGACACAATTGTCAGTCTGATCAACTTCTCATGCTCGTGGTTCACAGACATGCAGGATATTTTTTAAGGACATCATATTCGTGGTTGACTGTGTAAGGTATTTCACAATTACAATTTCGGCATTTGGGCTAATTTCAAGTGCAACAGCAAAATATTTTTCTTCAGCACATGTCAGATTACAAAATCCTCAGGCACGTCATCGTCAAAAATTATCCTTTTCTCTGTATAAATACTATGATGTTACTGCATCGGCCTGTGCAGAATGACTGCGATTTACAGAGCGGCTACAAAGTGCCGGAAAATTTTATAAAACTATAATGCCACCTTCACTTGAAGGCAGAGAAGTACCTATACTTACAGCGTTTCAAAGAGGAATTCCAACGATCATGCAAGCTATGAATGTGATCGTAGACGTCTAGGGGACAGTTTCATCATCATAAAGATCCCACAAACAGAGGTGCTGGGAAATTCCTGATAGCTATTTTATTGCCCCTGTCAATTCTGGTGATGTAGCTGGCAGCAGTGAAGTGAAATTCTTTTCTTCGACGGAAACCCGCAGGAGAAATCCCACATTCGGCGAGCATAAAGACCACGGATAATAGCAATTGCAGTCGGTACGCTGCCTAGCCGTGACCCGGCTGATGTCGATTTATGTAGTTCCAGACTGTCATTAGTAGTGGTCTGCACTGATGTGGGTATCAGCAGATATCCGTAGTAATAATTACTTCTTCTATAAAAGCCTTCACCGATTTCGATATATGCGGGTATATCTGCAGATATCTGGAAAAATAATAACTTTGTTGTCAAAAGTTAGAGGACGTGTCAGTATTACGATTTTCTATTTGAATTACACGTGGTTAATAGTAATAATAATAATTATTATTACTGTTTGTAATCACCATTGTTACCCAGCAGCTCCAGTATGTTCTGGTGAGTTGTTATCATCTGCAAGGTTTAAAACTGGCGACATGCCCTTTGTTGCTGATTTTTCCACATAATTACACGAACGCCCTGTTTCCGTCGTACTACCTTAAGTATAAGTCATTTCCTGTTTCGTTTTCTGTAAAAAAGGTCACGTCTGCAATTTCCGAAAGCCGGCACAGTGTGACATGAAGGCTGCTCTAGGCCGTTCGATCGATCAGAATAATCGATTCAAACTCTGATACTTGTTTTTGTATCATCATACCACATAAATTATGTCCAGTAGAAAGTAAATGAAAATCTCAGCCATTCTTTTAATTATATTTGCAAGTACACAATCCAACACTTAATACACTGAGAACTGTAGCATGTTAATGTAATTTAAATTATGATTAGTTAACGTACTTTCTAGGGCACTGGTTTACTATTCCGTCGGTTCTTGGCAGAATATTTTGTATATTATGAATGAAACACACACATCACTGGTGTAGTGTTCTACAATATTTATTATTTGTTACACGAACCGGTTTCCGGCTGTTGCGAAATCATCAGGTTCAAAGGTAAGTATGTGGTGTCACCAAAGCTTATTGTTCAATTATGTTCTTCTATGTACAACTGCAGTAATTTACCTATAGTTCATTAGTTAATGTATCACATATTTTATCTGAGTTAAAACATCTTACATCGCATTTACACTGAAATAACCTCTGTTGTTTTATTCCTATTCCAGCATTAACATTTTCATCTCAGGAAATGGAGATATTCTGTACATGTACTAATTTAAAATCTTTGACCTAGCAAAATTTCACTGCAATTATACTTTTCCCTGTACCTGATGACGGCGTAATAGCCGAAAACAGGTTCGTGCAACAAATATAAATGTAGTAGTATATTATACCAATGTTATGTCTGTTTCATTTATAATGTACATTTTATAAATGAACGATGTGGCTAACATTTGACAATATGCAACGTCTGACGATAACTTATAACTAGAGCGCGGATTTTAGGTAAAAACCTATTTTGCTCCTGAGTTCCTATTTGCATAAAAAATTGTACTTATGCGTTTCATTACTATTTACAATTAATAGCGTTAATTCTATAGGACCTAAAAAAGCCTTTTTCGATGTTAGTGCCTATTTTTGCCTATTTCGGCTTTAATATCCTAAAAAGTGCCTATTGCGTCATTTAAGACAGTGGCTCCAAGTTTTTCCACACTATATGACAGATGGAAAAAAAAAAATTTCTGCCCAGCGTGCAGCAAGGTGGCTAGTTGATATGCGCTCATGCTTCGTATTTGCCAAACTCTTCGGTCTTTTTTTATATCGCTATCCCTGTTAATACCGAATACTCTTTATAGGTGTTTTATTATTCATATGTAAAAAATAGATCACGGATCTTAAGGTTAAAACCTATTTTTTTTTCCTAAGCTCCAATTTGCATATAAGTTGGTACTTTTGCGTTTCATGACTAACTAAACTGAATACCGTTAGTTCTATAGGACCTAAAATTGCGTATTTCGACGTTGACGCCTAATTTTGCCTATTTCGGCAACAAAATGCTAAAAAGTACCTTTTTCGTTAATCTGACATCTTGTGTTTTCGAAGATTAGAAAAAGGAAGTAAACTTAGGGCTTTACGTCTCGTCGAAGGCGAAGGACGTTAGAGACTGTTTACAATTCTTTTGCTTGCCTTACTACCAACAGCACTCGGCACGGTTGAATGGTCATCCATCCAAGCACGCGCCGAGCGCAACAGTGCTTAACTTAGGTGAGCGAATGGGAAGCGGTCAAAGATTTGAGTTACACATTAGAATCGAACGTGAGAGTACTAAATGTTATATTTGAAAATATTTCGTTCCTAGGATTCTGGCCAGCTGAGTATTTTCGCAAAGAAACAGTTTCATAGGCCTTAAGCTGAGCACGGATTAAAAAATCACAATGTTAATCGTAGACGCCCTCTATAGCTAAATTACTGCCCTTCGCGCATTTTCTCGCTGCTGTCTACAGGCAGTCCTATCAAACTACTCTGTTTCGTGAAAGGTATTATACGTGAATTTTCCGGTTCGAAAAATAATTGCCAGTAGTGAGATGTTTTCATCTGAAGCACCGGTAGATTCCATTCGCTTGTTCAGCAGGGGCGGCCATCTGTCAGGTGCCATATGTCCAGCAACGAGTACGGTACTTCTTCCCCTACCGCTCCCGTGCACCGCAGTAAAAAAAAAAAAAAAAAAAAAAAACCAGGTCATCGTTCACTTTTTCCCAGCGAAAACAAATCAGTACATTGTGTGTAGCGACCGACGTGTTAAGTGTTACTGACAAGTTTACGTAGGAATTATGTGGATTCAGTTTACAATGCTGCATTGTACAAAATCCGAGAAGATGTTGGAGAATCTTGTATATGGATTTCTGTAGATGAAGTGCAAAATAAATTCTAGTTTCTGTGTGAGAATACTACGCCATGCCGAAAACAGCTAGTTCAAAGTCTACTCATTAAGGCAGTGGCTGCAAGATTTTTCGCGTTATACAACAGATGGGAAAATTATTTTCTACCAAGCATCCATCAAGGAGGTTAGTTGATGTTTTTCTTAGACTTCTTATTTTCCTGTCACATAGGATTCTTTTTTATCGATATCCTTTAGTAATACGAAATACTCTTTATATGCGATTCTAAACTGCATTTCCCTTTTCTCTTGTATTAGGTTTCGAGTGTTAAGAAATCTCACTTAACTCAGCATGCAGATGGAATCGCACATAAAGCTAATGTTGAACGAAAGTCAAAATTGAAGCAAACTCTTTTAACCAATAAATCTGGTGAATCCTCCGAAAAAAAAAAAAGTTCAGCAGTGATTTGTGTCATGCACTTGTGGCAGCAAACATCCCCTTTCGGAAACTAGAAAAACCTATTTTCAGAGGTTTTCTTGAGACGTACTGCCATCAGTATATTCCTGCAGAGTCAACTTTACGTAGGAATTATGTGGATTCAGTTTACAATGCTGCATTGCTCAGAATCCGAGAAGATGTTGGAGAATCTTGTATATGGATTTCTGTAGATGAAACTACTGACAGTCTTGGGCGTTACATTGCAAACCTGATTATTGGCAAGCTAGATCCAGATGCTCCACCCAGGGCTCATTTGATTTACTCAAAACAGCTTGCAAAAACTAACCAACAAACAATAGCACAGTTTGTGGCTCAAATGGCTCTGAGCACTATGGGACTTAACTTCTGAGGTCATCAGTCCCCTAGAACTTAGAACTACTTAAACCTAACTAACCTAGGGACATCACACACATCCATGCCCGAGGTAGGATTCGAACCTGCGACCGTAGCGGTAGCGCGGTTCCAGACTGAAGCGCCTAGAACCACACGGCCACTTCGGCCGTCACAGTTTGCGAACAATGGGCCCAAACGGAGTGGATGAGAATAAGGTGCTTCTGGCCGTCACTGATGCTGAAGCATACATGATAGCAGCGTTTCAACTATTAAAAGTATTCTACCCATTGATGTGCACGTAACTTGTGTAGTGCATGGGAGCAACCGCGTAGCACAACAAGGAAGGCTACAATTTCCTAAAGTAAATTAAGTAATATCTATGGTGAAGAAAATTTTTGTTAAGGCACCATCAAGAATACAGGCATTCAAAGAACAGCTTCCAGATGTCCCATTGCCGCCAGAGCCTGTTATCACCCGCTGGGGCACGTGGCTGATAGCAGCAGAATACTATAGTACGCATCTCACAGCTGTCCAGAAGGTGGTTGAAAATATACCGGAGGATGCTGCATCTGTAACTGCAGCAATGGAGTTACTCAAAGATTCTTCTTTAAAACGGGACTTATCTTACATTAGGGCCCACTACACAGTTATGGCATGACTAATTTCACAACTAGAAGGCTCAGGGAGATCTATCTACGACAATATTTCTTTGGTTGAAGAAGTCAAAATGAAAATTATTGAAGCGTCAGGTGAAGTAGGGGAAAAAGTACGGAGAAAAATGCAAATGGTTTTGCAGAAGAACACTGACCTGAAGGAGTTGTGTGCAGCTGCTGAGATACTTTGTGGAAAATCCATCACTCCTGACTGCAGCATTCCTGTCCAACACGTGCCGAAATTTAAGTACGCCCCTGTCACATCTGTTGATGTAGAACGTTCTTTTTCAGCGTATAAATTGATTCTGACTGACAAGCGCCATAGTTTTTCACTAGAAAACCTAGAAAAGAATTTGGTTATTTATTGTGAAGCCAACTATGGTCAGAATATGTGAAACTACGAATACATTAATTAAGCCATTGCCACATCTATTTTACGGAGATCTTTATCTAGCAGGCACTCAAAAATATTTGGAGTAATGTTCAACATTAATGTTGTAGATTGCTGTGCTCTGCAACTGTGTAAATATTCATTCTCCTTGTTTTAAAGACTAATAAGGTGTTCATACTGTCAACACTGTGTATTTTAATTTATTTTTATTTTCTCTGCATCATTTTTATTAGAGCCTATTTTAGGTTTTATATAGCCTAAATGAACTACTGGAGGAGCCTATTTCAGATGCCTAAAACACACTTTTTTACGACCTAAAAATCCGTGGTCTACTTATAACACTTCCCACCGTTGCGGAAAAGTCCCGAGAAAATTTCGGAAAAATAGTTTAAATAATTACGATGGAGGCTAATTGACAGAAAGAACCAGGAATGTGACTGTTTTGTATTAAAATGTGCTCATCACGCCTTCTGCGTTCTGTATTTTAACGGCAGTTCAGATATTATGGTGACATGTCTGTTATCAGTTCGAATATCATCATTTCTGTGTCTTCTTGGTTAAATCGATTCTGTGAGCCTCAATTGCGTCGACATTCATCACTTGGATTTGTCTAGTGGATCTGCTACACCACGTAAATTATTGACTCTTGTTAATAAAACATATCGTCTACTGTAATGAATCCTCACCAATTGTGAAACTCGTTATTGATGCACTCTCCTTCTCTATAGAAGAACATGAGATACTGCATTCGTTAACAACACGATCCAATAAAACTTCTCATACATACTTACGATTATTGTTATTAATATTAATAAAGATTATTTGAAGAATTTCAGATACAAAATTTGAAATTAATTGTAAGTGAAAACATTGTCTGTTAAAATGTTAACGTTGAAACCACTGGAGCGAATTTATAATCTTTCATCTTTGAAGTGAGCTACTTCGGCCGAAGGAATAAGATTGTGTTGGACATTTTGTTAGGGAAATAGAAAGTTTTATCTCATGACTATCGATTAAACAGAGAGATGAACTCTATGGACAATGTTGATAAAATGTGAAAAACTGAAGTCAGAGCCTGCAGCGCTTTATTGAACTGAACTACATAAAGAAATCCCATCAGCTGGAAACTAATTTGCGATCAAGAATTTCATACACCTTATACGAAAACTGTGTCAATAAAGATGGCAGGATAGAAGGGATGACGATCAGAAGTTAAGTAAAATTTACTGATTTTTGAGAACGCTAAGTTTTGCTTTATGGAAATTTGTAATCATTTCCTTTTATTTCTTATGAAGATTAGAGTATAGTTCAAACACTCACAGAAGGTATGGCTGAGGTTTCTTAACTAATAATAATTGTTAATAATCGTAATTTTCAGCACAAATCTTTGCCAGAATTGGTTCCTAACATTCATGGCTATCTGTTTCTCGTCTCTAACCTAAAACCCATGTAACATGAGTTGACATTATTGCGGAATTTATAACTTCTCTGGAAATTAGCATTCTGCTGAGCTCCGTCGTCCCAATAAAAAACGACTCCTGCGAAGTGCGCCGCTGCAGGTGGTGTCGATTTGGCGCCTTCCTTTTGGTAGCGGCGACCACCGTTGACCATGGAAGACAAGCCTCGTTCCCGGTTACACGGTTTATCATCATCATCATCATCATTTAAGACTGATTATGCCTTTCAGCGTTCAGTCTGGAGCATAGCCCCCCTTATACAGTTCCTCCATGATCCCCTATTCAGTGCTAACATTGGTGCCTCTTCTGATGTTAAACCCATTACTTCAAAATCATTCTTAACCGAATCCAGGTACCTTCTCCTCGGTCTGCCCCGACTCCTCCTACCCTCTACTGCTGAATCCATAAGTCTCTTGGGTAACCTTGCTTCTCCCATGCGTGTAACATGACCCCACCATCTAAGCCTGTTCGCCCTGACTGCTACATCTATAGAGTTCATTCCCAGTTTTTCTTTGATTTCCTCGTTGTGCACACCCTCCTGCCATTGTTCCCTACTACTAGTACCTGCAATCATCCTAGCTACTTTCATATCCGTAACCTCAACCTTGTTGATAAGGTAACCTGAATCCACCCAGCTTTCGCTCCCATACAACAAAGTTGGTTGAAAGATTGAACGGTGCACAGATAACTTAGTCTTGGTACTGACTTCCTTCTTGCAGAAGAGAGTAGATCGTAGCTGAGCGCTCACTGCATTAGCTTTGCTACACCTTTGCTACACGGTTTATGTATGAAAAAAAAAAAACAGAACTTTTCAGAACTAGCATTGATTCGAGCTGCCAACTTTTCCTATATCTGTTCCTATCGGTTACCGTTTGATACAGAAATCGGAAATGCTTCGACTCATCCTCACAGAGTTCGCGCGGAATACTACAGTTCTTTCACGAGGAGGCCATGACGTTCGGATCACGATTTACTTCACACTTTGTACACCTTTAGTAGTCCATTAGAACAACATAATATGCAAGCAGTAAGACGTATTATTTAGGCGATTTGGCGACATTCACAAGAGAAGTTTTACGTGTCAGTGATTTGCTTTCGACATGGCAAGCTGCAGGATGATGTTGCGACGGTGAGCACGAGATGGTGGCGGTCATGTGCTTAGCATAAGATCCATAGCGGATCGCCGGATCTAGTCCCACTCAAGTTTCATTTAAATTTATTCGAACACAAGTCATATTTTTCATACTGTGGTGTCACCGCCAGACACCACACTTGCTAGGTGGTAGCTTTAAATCGGCCGCAGTCCATTAGTACATGTCGGACCCGCGTGTCGCCACTGTCAGTAATTGCAGACCGAGCGCCACCACACGGCAGGTCTAGAGAGACGTACTAGCACTCGGCCCAGTTGTACGGACGACTTTGCTAGCGACTACACTGACGAAGCCTTTCTCTCATTTGCCGAGAGATAGTTAGAATAGCCTTCAGCTAAGTCCATGGCTACGACCTAGCAAGGCGCCATTAACCATTTCTAGAGAGAGTCTCACTTGTATCATTAAGAATGCTGTATACAAATGATGGATTAAAGTTAAGTATTCCAGCAGCTACGTACTTTTCTTTATAGCATTCATTACGTATCCTGTTTCAGACCTAACGCCAGCCGGCGTGTGTAAACGCGTGTCTTTCTGTTACCCGTCACTGTGGACTGGCTGTCTTGTCAGTCCACTACACATACACATTACAGCTGAAAGATAATACGATGAAAAGACACGGGTATTTGCATAAACATTTATTGATTTTCCAAAGTTATTTGGTTGTTTCCTAATTTTTCTTACTACAACAAATATTATATTTATAACTGTTGACAAGAAAACGACCAAAAACATATCGTTTATCTGAAAATGTATGCTTGTCGTGATTTCCGAAATCCCTTATACCTGCAATCGGGTAAGATACCGAGGACCGTTTTGCACCTGGACGCACCGATCTACAGACACAGGTTTCGAGGACGCGGGAAAGACTTGGAAAGCCCAAGTCAAACATAGATAAATAAAGCTGTAAATAACTTTGTTCAATAATATGCCAGGGTATAAGGGTAATGTGCGATTAATCGTCGGATTTCCTTTCGACATTACAAGCTGTAAGATGATGTTTCGCATATAGGCACGGAAAAAATAACTTAAAACGGCATCTACTGTATCGAATCAATGCAGTTTTCCCGCACGTACAAGAAATCTTCAGAGTTCCTAAGGAAAAACAATGCTCGTTGACATCTTGAAAAATTTCTCTTTCATCCGACTACTTGATGCAAACCATGTGTAACGCAACATTTTCGTAAATGAGGGTGCCGAAAATGAACGATGTACGACTGAATGTACGTATTTTAAAAGAATCTTCACGAGAAGCAATTTCTCTTTCGTTGTCAGTCACATATGAATAAGTATGAAGGCGCTTGATTACGTTTTTGACTTGCCTGTAGAAGTAAAAGTCGCATAATTGTTGTTGTAATAATAAAAATTAGTAAACAGCGAAATGTCAGTGGAAAGTCAAGAAAAGTTCAAGCCAATACACCTGTCTTTCCATCATATTATCTTTCAAATGTAATATGTACGAACTAATATGACTAGGGTTACATCACTAGTGTAACGTCACTAATGTTACATCACCGATGCGTAAAACTTCTCTTGCGATTTTCTAGAAATCGTCGAAGTAGTATGCATTACTACTTGCAGATTATGTTGTGCTAATGGAGTATTAAAAGTGTACAAAGTAAGTCTCTGATCCGAACTTCGTGGTCCCCCTGTCAGTCAATGGAATGCGAATTACGAGAGCAGACTTCAGCAGACGAAAATACAGGCCAGATACAAGCAGACTGTCAGTGCTCGCTGTTGTTAACCGGCTACAATGATTTATAAAGATCGTTATATCCGCAGATGCGGAAATGTAAGGAGTGGCATTTATACGTGTGCTCTTTTGATTTTTCTCTGCGAACGAAAGTGAACCAGACACGTGCCATATATGAAAGAAAAAAAGAAAACAAATTATTGTCTTCTTTTGCGTTTGGTATCAATGACAGCACCGTCTTTCTGGAATCGTATTATCTCGATATTGCGTATAGTGCGCGTCTGCGTGTTGTTCCATTGCTGATAATGATTTATTCCTGGAAACCCCCAATGGTTGTCCGGTTTAGGCTATAAAACTCTCATTAAACGTCTATCTCTTTGCAGGTTGATGAAACCACAGGTGTTGTACCATGCGCAATTTGAACAGTATTAAATACAATAGCTTTCGTGGATTGTTTCTCACTGCTGACGTTAGCTGCAACTGGAAAAAAATCTTGTACTCTTTGCGTTAATTATAGCCTAACACTCTTTTTTTCAGGCGACTGTTAACAGCATATGTATACTTGGAAAAAATATGCATCATGCTATCCTGTAATACTTATTTATTAGGACCGGTTTCGGTGACTGACCATCTTTCAGGTAACTGTAGAACAAGAAAACAGAAGAAAAGGCAATGTATCACCAAAACAGAAGGCAAGCCGTGTAAAATTAAGTATTAAATTTCAAATAGTTACCATAGAATACAGTCACAACACCACACGTCATACATGTCTTTACATACGAACAAGAACTTAAACGTAGTCAAAATGTGTAACACAATGATCCTAAGTTTTCGATAATAAAGCAATGTGGTTTAATCTGTGGCAAGCGATAAATGGTAACGATCTAGGAAATTAATAGACCGAATACCGTGCAGACCAAAGGGTACACTTGTGAGTAGTAATATAATATCGTGTCTACCCAAGGCTATGTCGTTAGTTGATATCAAAGTGCAACGGTCCAATGGCCATGTTTAATATTTGCTGTAACCGCTATGGTTTTCTTTCTGCGTCCGACCATGTAAAAGTACATGTACAAGGTCCACATAAAATTTACATACATATGAAATAAAGTCAAAACACAGTTTCTTTTTACAAAACGACAGTGTGAAAATTCAGTTGTAATCATAAGAGACAAGCACAAACTAAAACCAATGTATTAGTATCTAAAGTAGTGAGAAGTGCAATATGTAGGTTGAAGATTCCGTGTCATGTAAGTAACAGAAACAATTATCTAGTAATTCATGAAACATAAAAGTATAAAGAAATTAAATATATTAAGTCCTCATCATTCCTGTGCTGAACCACAACTAAAAGCCGTACTTCAAGAAAATGAAAATAAAACTTGCAGGTCATGGGAAGCTCTCAGTATTAAGTACAATACTGGTCGTACTTTCACGCTCCCCTCCACCTCCACCCCCCCCCCCCCAACCTCCCTCCCTTGATAAGTGGATTATGAACCTCATTGATGTATGATTACATTATGAATCTACTAATGTTATCTTGATTTACTGACTTGCGATTTAGTTTGATTTTCCATATACCTCTGGATGTTTCTTTATGTTGAGATGAATATGTAGTGACTCATCTATTGTAATTTCTTTATAACAATATGTACTTATGGAACATTAAACAGGAGATGAGCTGCTACATTCCTTAGTATGAGTCCATTACATGGGTTTAATTAACGGAGCTCCTTATGACTGATGAATTTTATTTTCATATTTTTGAAGCTTGGTTTCAGACTTCTTGCACTTCAGCATAGGAACGAATGAGGACCTATGTATTTAATTCATTTATACTTTTTTATGTTCATGAATGATATGACATAGAATCTTCAACCTAAATTTGTACTTCTCATTCATTTGCATAGTAATACATTTTTAAGTATGCGGTATTACTAGTTTACTTGGTTTCAGTTTGTGCTTATCCTTTATGATTACAACTGGGTTTGCGCACAGTTATTTCGTAAAAAAATCGTGTTATGCCTTTGTCATACATATGTTAATAACATGTGGACATTGTACATGTTTTTTGACAGCGTCAGGATCAAAAGAAACCCATAGCGATTTCACCAAATATCAAACGTGGCCATTTGATTGTTGCAATTTTATTTACGACATAGCGTTAGGTACTATGTTATTACACACACGTGTATAGCCTTTGGTCTGCACCATCTTCAGTTTATTAACTTTCTAGATCGTTATCTGTGTACTGGGCAGCCAGTTTATCGCTTGCCTCAGATTGAGCCACATTGTCTTCTCACCAGAAACTTATTATCATTGTTTTACGTATTTGGACTATATCTAAATTGTTATTCGTGTTTGAAGATATGTATGTCATGAGATGTTGTTACTGTATTCTTTCCTAAGTGTTTTTAATTGATTGTTTGATTTTATAGGACCCTGTATCCTATTTTGGTGGTAGATTGAGGTTTCTTCCGTTCACCTGGAGAATAATGAATGACCAGACCGGTCGTAATAAATATTACAAGCCAGCATTGTGTCATGCATTTTTCCAAGTTAATTATAGTGCTTTAGCAGCGAAGATGCTGCCCAGAAGCGAAGTGAATAGGCAAGCCTCCTTTCTCTCTACCGAAAATAATGGCGGGGAGGGGGAGGGGGGAATCTAAGAATTAAAACAGTCAACTCGTGCACCATACAACTGCAAAACTGCAAGATGACAGAAAGAGGTAACAGTGCTATTCAAAATACGACGGAAAAAAGCACCGAATTACAATAGCGGAAATAGATCACTTCTACAGAAGCAAAATATGAGAAAGGGGTCACACTGCGAAGTAAAAATGACGCGAAATTCAAAACACGGCGGAAAATGGCATCCAATTACAAATTCAGCGATGGCAGTATATATATATATATATATATATATATATATATATATATATATATATATATTTGGGTGTGCATAGATCCTGAGAAATCAGTACCCAGAACAACCACCTCTGGCCGTAATCACGGCCTTGATACGCCTGGGCATTGAGTCAAACAGAGCTTGGATGGCGTGTACAGGTACAGCTGCCCATGCAGTTTCAACACGATACCACAGTTCATCAAGAGTAGTGACTGGCGTATTGTGACGAGCCAGTTGCTCGGCCACCATTGACCAGACGTTTTCAGTTGGTGTGAGATCTGGAGAATGTGCTGGCCAGGGCAGCAGTCAAACATTTTCTGTATCCAGAAAGGCCCGTACAGGACTTGCAACATGCGGTCGTGCATTATCCTGCTGAAATGTAGGGTTTCACAGGGGTCGAATGAAGGGTAGAGCCACGGGTCGTAACACATCTGAAATGTAACGTCCACCGTTCAAAGTGCCGTCATTGTGAACAAGAGGTGACCGAGACGTGTAACCAGTGGCATCCTATACCATCACGCCGGGTGGTACGCCAGTACGGCGTTGACGATTACACGCTTCCTATGTGCGTTCACCGCGATGTCGCCTAACACGGATGCGACCATCACGATGCTGTAAACAGAACCTGGATTCATCCGAAAAAATGACGTTTTGCCAGTCGTGCACCCATGTTCGTCGATGAGTACACCATCGCTGGCGCTCCTGTCTGTGATGCAGCGTCAAGGGTAACCGCAGCCACGGTCTCCGAGCTGATAGTCCATGCTGCTGCAAACGTCGTCGAACTGTTCGTGCAGATGGTTGTTGTCTTGCAAACGTCCCCATCTGTTGACTCAGCGATCGAGACGTGGCCGCACGATCCGTTACAGCCATGCGCATAGGATTCCTGTCATCTCGACTGCTAGTGATACGAGGCTGTTGGGATCCAGCACAGCGTTTCGTATTACCCTTCTGAACCCACCGAGTCCATATTCTGCTAACAGTCATTGGATCTCAACCAACGCGAGCAGCAATGTCGCGATACGGTAAATCGCAATCGCGATAGGCTACAATCCGACCTTTATCAAAGTCGGAAACGTGATGGTACGCATTTCTTCTCCTTACACGAGGCATCACAACAACGTTTCACCAGGCAACGCGACTCAACTGCTGTTTGTGTATGAGAAATTGGTTGGAAACTTTCCTCGTGTCAGCACGTTGTAGGTGTCGCCACCGGGGCCAACCTTGTGTGAATGCTCTGAAAAGCTAATGGTTTGCATATCACAGCATCTTCTGCCTGTCGGTTAAGTTTCGCGTCTGTAGCACGTCATCTTCGTGGTGTAGCAATTTCAATGGCCAGTAGTATACATATATATATATATATATATATATAAATATATATATAAATATATATATATATATATGGAGAGGGTGACAGAGAGAGAGAGAGAGAGACAGACAGACAGAGAGGGGGGGGGCGGGGGGGGGGGGGTGAAGAACTTGCAGGTTTACTCACCCAAAATTTCATTTCTTTTATATACAACCATAGAACCTGTTAAGTTCAACGGACATATCCCCCATTTCACACACAGGAGCTACTCTCACTGTTACTGTCATCCATGAAAACACACGAACACACAGACAGACCTCCACACACCCCTACACAGAAGCACACAAGATAGCAGTCAACAACCATCAGTTTTCGTGTGGTTCCAGAGAAATATTGAAAAATATAGATAATTTAGTGTGTGTTCACCTACAAATTAGTGTTGCCGTGTGTTTGCGGTGTCAACGCATCCCTGAGCAGCGCCGAGTCGTGCTTCGGTGGGCGAGCTGTGCGCACGGGCCTTGTTCACGTGCTCGCTGCGGCCGGCCGCGTGCTGACAAGCAAGTAGGCGCTCTTGCGGCTTACACGTCAGTTGTATAATTGAAAATGAATCGAACATGAATATGACGCAACCGCTTCGGAAAGATACTTTGAAGTTCACGTTCGATGAACGCTTTGCACGACCTAAAGTATTCGAAGTAGAACAGTTCTTGGCCGATGTAGTAAAGCTCAGTTCCACTGATATAATTGGGATCCACTTATCAATTGTGGTAGCACAGGTTATGTAAATATGGTGAATGCTAAATGCTGTGATAAGATTATTGAAGGATGTTGAGGATCTTTTAAATTTAATCACGGTGATGGAAACGTTGGTGATGTCGAAGTAGATCATGCAGGTTTCGGGATAAGAACAGTCCGTATTTTTGAACTTCCCTTTGAAATAACTACGGAACAAATTAATTGCGTTCTCAAAGCATACGGGAAGGTCATTAGTAATGTTGCGGAAAAGTGGATCACCTTTCAAACGTTTCCAGTTTTAAATGGTGTCAGGCAAATAAAAATAGATCTTCAGCAGCACATTCCCTCGTATGTTTACGTATACGGTTATAGAGCTATTGTGATGTATGATGGACAGCCGCGTACTTGCACCGGCTCTGACAAGACTGGACATGTACATGTACATCTACATCTACATCTACATCCATACTCCGCAAGCCACCTGACGGTGTGTGGCGGAGGGTACCTTGAGTACCTCTATCGGTTCTCCCTTCTATTCCAGTCTCGTATTGTTCGTGGAAAGAAGGATTGTCGGTATGCCTCTGTGTGGGCTCTAATCTCTCTGATTTTATCCTCATGGTCTCTTCGCGAGATATACGTAGGAGGGAGCAATATACTGCTTGAATGGTTCAAATGGCTCTGAGCACTATGGGACTTAACATCTTAGGTCATCAGTCCCCTAGAACTTAGAACTACTTAAACCTAACTAACCTAAGGACATCACACAACACCCACCCATCACGAGGCAGAGAAAATCCCTGACCCCGCCGGGAATCGAACCCGGGAACCCGGGCGTGGGAAGCGAGAACGCTACCGCACCACCACGAGATGCGGGCATACTGCTTGACTCTTCGGTGAAGGTATGTTCTCGAAACTTTGACAAAAGCCCGTACCGAGCTACTGAGCGTCTCTCCTGCAGAGTCTTCCACTGGAGTTTATCTATCATCTCCGTAACGCTTTCGCGATTACTAAATGATCTTGTAACGAAGCGCGCTGCTCTCCGTTGGATCTTCTCTATATCTTCTATCAACCCTATCTGGTACGGATCCCACACTGCTGAGCAGTATTCAAGCAGTGGGCGAACAAGCGTACTGTAACCTACTTCCTTTGTTTTCGGATTGCATTTCCTTAGGATTCTTCCAATGAATCTCAGTCTGGCATCTGCTTTACCGACGATCAACATTATATGATCATTCCATTTTAAATTACTCCTAATGCGTACTCCCAGATAATTTATGGTATTAACCGCTTCCAGTTGCTGACCTGCTATTTTGAAGCTAAATGATAAATGACCTATCTTTCTGTGTATTCGCAGCACATTACACTTGTCTACATTAAGATTCAATTGCCATTCCCTGCACCATGCGTCAATTCGCTGCAGATCCTCCTGCATTTCAGTACAATTTTCCATTGTTACAACCTCTCGATACACCACAGCATCATCTGCAAAAAGCCTCAGTGAACTTCCGGTGTCATCCACCAGGTCATTTATGTATATTGTGAACAGCAACGGTCCTATGACACTCCCCTGCGGCACACCTGAAATCACTCTTACTTCGGAGGACTTCTCTCCATTGAGAATGACATGCTGCGTCCTGTTATCTAGGAACTCCTCAATCCAATCACACAACTGGTCTGATAGTCCATATGCTCTTACTTTGTTCATTAAACGACTGTGGGGAACTGTATCGAACGCCTTGCGGAAGTCAAGAAACACGGCATCTACCTGGGAACCCGTGTCTATGGGCCTCTGAGTCTCGTGGACGAATAGCGCGAGCTGGGTTTCACACGACCGTCTTTTTCGAAACCCATGCTGATTCCTACAGAGTAGATTTCTAGTCTCCAGAAAAGTCATTATACTCGAACACAATACGTGTTCCAAAATTCTACAATTCCGAATGTATACAGAGGAGAATGGTGCAGTTACCGGCGGGGGAAGTAGTCCCACCCGTAACGATGACGACCTTACCAGTGACATATGCTACGGCCACCCGTGGCCACACTGCTACGACATCGAGTTTCGCTTTGGGGAGCAGTGGCGACAGAAAAGACGACGACCAAAGCTTGTCAGTGACCACTAGCTCTACTGAAGAAACGACTGTCGTTCCGTCGCCTGAAGCGGCACCCATCACAGAAGCAGGATGTCTTTCCAAAAATGACGGAACTATTGAGCAAGATATACAGAGAGACGAGAACGAGGATGCTGCACTAGATCCCAGCACGGCTTCCGAGACTAAAGAGCGACAGAAAAGCATAAAAAACGGAGGATAGCTCCATCTGATGCTCCTCAAAAGGTACAATCAGTGCGTGAAAAGGCACAACGAATCAGTCGCAAAATCAGTGGTATGACATCTGTCAATTCTGACGTAGACGTACAGACCACGCACACAGCGGGAAAAGACGAGTTTCGAAAAGTGAAAACGGAGACGCAACAGGATGGAGAAACGAAACGGTCCACAAGTAAGGAAACAAAGAACAGGACTCCATCTCGACTTAGGCCAGAGATAGAGTTGTCTCAACGCAGTGATACGAGAAACTGGGCAGATGACATTGAAGAATTTCCCACAGATGAGGAAATGAAGGAAGTGTCACACCTACCAGGAGGAAAGATTCCAGTGCAGAAAGACAAGCAAATGAGGTACGAGACATCGTCTTGACCATTACATGGAAAACCTTAGGCTTCGTCGACAGTGGGCCATAACGACTTGTATACTTAATTAATCACGAATTCATTACAAGCTTATACACTCCTGGAAATGGAAAAAAGAACACATTGACACCGGTGTGTCAGACCCACCATACTTGCTCCGGTCACTGCGAGAGGGCTGTACAAGCAATGATCACACGCTCGGCACAGCGGACACACCAGGGACCGCGGTGTTGGCCGTCGAATGGCGCTAGCTGCGCAGCATTTGTGCACCGCCGCCGTCAGTGTCAGCCAGTTTGCCGTGGCATACGGAGCTCCATCGCAGTCTTTAACACTGGTAGCATGCCGCGACAGCGTGGACGTGAACCGTATGTGCAGTTGACGGACTTTGAGCGAGGGCGTATAGTGGGCATGCGGGAGGCCGGGTGGACGTACCGCCGAATTGCTCAACACGTGGGGCGTGAGGTCTCCACAGTACATCGATGTTGTCGCCAGTGGTCGGCGGAAGGTGCACGTGCCCGTCGACCTGGGACCGGACCGCAGCGACGCACGGATGCACGCCAAGACCGTAGGATCCTACGCAGTGCCGTAGGGGACCGCACCGCCACTTCCCAGCAAATTAGGGACACTGTTGCTCCTGGGGTATCGGCGAGGACCATTCGCAACCGTCTCCATGAAGCTGGGCTACGGTCCCGCACACCGTTAGGCCGTCTTCCGCTCACGCCCCAACATCGTGCAGCCCGCCTCCAGTGGTGTCGCGACAGGCGTGAATGGAGGGACGAATGGAGACGTGTCGTCAGCGATGAGAGTCGCTTCTGCCTTGGTGCCAATGATGGTCGTATGCGTGTTTGGCGCCGTGCAGGTGAGCGCCACAATCAGGACTGCATGCGACCGAGGCACACAGGGCCAACACCCGGCATCATGGTGTGGGGAGCGATCTCCTACACTGGCCGTACACCACTGGTGATCGTCGAGGGGACACTGAATAGTGCATGGTACATCCAAACCGTCATCGAACCCATCGTTCTACCATTCCTAAACCGGCAAGGGAACTTGCTGTTCCAACAGGACAATGCACGTCCGCATGTATCCCGTGGCACCCAACGTGCTCTAGAAGGTGTAAGTCAACTACCCTGGCCAGCAAGATCTCCGGATCTGTCCCCCATTGAGCATGTTTGGGACTGGATGAAGCGTCGTCTCACGCGGTCTGCACGTCCAGCACGAACGCTGGTCCAACTGAGGCGCCAGGTGGAAATGGCATGGCAAGCCGTTCCACAGGACTACATCCAGCATCTCTACGCACGTCTCCATGGGAGAATAGCAGCCTGCATTGCTGCGAAAGGTGGATATACACTGTACTAGTGCCGACATTGTGCATGCTCTGTTGCCTGTGTCTATGTGCCTGTGGTTCTGTCAGTGTGATCATGTGATGTATCTGACCCCAGGAATGTGTCAATAAAGTTTCCCCTTCCTGGGACAATGAATTCACGGTGTTCTTATTTCAATTTCCAGGAGTGTAGAATCGGGACTTTGAATCTAAACAAGATCCGTAGCGAATTGAACCTTAAGAACTTGCAAGATATGCTCTATGCCGCCGATATTGATGTTATTATGTTACAAAAAGTAACAGATATTAGACTGGATGCCATAACAGGTTACAATGCAGTCGTAAATCCAGGGAGCGACCGTGACCTCGGAACGGTGATACTCGCCAAAGAAGGAATTATCATCAAAGATGTCGAGAAACTGGCAAACGCCATAGGTCTAGCTGTCAATATTCACAATACGCGTTTTATAAATATCTATGCACAATCTGGCACCGGGAACAGGAGGCGAAGAGGTGAATTTTGTAAAGATGATATAGTTCCCCTTTTCGGTGGCCGCTACGAGCGTATCATTTTTGGAGGTGACTATAATTGTGTGCTGTCTCCAAGAGACCAGACGCTGCATTTTAATAACTGTGCAGAACTCGGAGGCGTAATTACAGAACTCCGCTTAATTGACACCTGGGAGCTCAAGAACGATACATTGCCGGGTTTCACTCATATTACGAATCATCCCCGTAGTCGCATCGACAGGATCTATGTAACAGTCGACCTGGAAACGCACGTCCTCCATACAGAGTTATGGCCCACTATCTTTTCGGATCACGCTGCATACATATGTACCATGAACCTAAAACGGCAAGAAACGTACATGGGACGAGGCTTGTGGAAGTTGAACGTGGAACACATAAAAGTCCCTGAATACCATGAAATATTCAATAACTTATGGAACGCGTGCGAGAATAAATTCACTTCATATACCTCGGCACTGGCATTTTGGATGAAATGTGTGAAACCCGCGATAAGAAAATCGCTGATGAATTACTCCCGAGAAAAAATTTTGGCATAAACGGACGATAGAATATTACTTCCAAGTCCTTCGTGACCTGTACCAATCTGTCCGTAATCGCCAACTACGTGGAGATAAAAAAACGGATTCAGGCTAAACTTCTCGGACTGAAGCGGAAACAGCTGGAAGGTCATCAAGTAAGAGCAGGACTTCACGATGCCGTAAAAGGAGAACAAACATCTATATATCATGTGATTAATGAAAGGAAGGGGCAATGTAGGAAAACTAAGATATTCTGACGGCAGATTACTGACGCAGCAAAGTGACATCAAGAACGAAGTTCACAAGTACTTCACAGAGTTATTAGGCAAAACGACAGTGGATATCCCGGCGGACAGTGACTTCATGACGGGATTCACACGCAGGCTCGGCCCGGTAGAAGCAAACAACTTCTTAACTGAAATTACAGAAGAAGAAGTCGCAGACACTATAACACGAAGAAGTGTCCGCAGCTCGTGGTCGTGCGGTAGCGTTCTCGCTTCCCGCGCCCGGGTTCCCTGGTTCGATTCCCGGCGGGGTCAGGGATTTTCTCTGCCTCGTGATGACTGGGTGTTGTGTGCTGTCCTTAGGTTAGTTAGGTTTAAGTAGTTCTAAGTTCTAGGGGACTGATGACCATCGATGTTAAGTTCCATAGTGCTCAGAGCCATTTGAACCATAACACGAAGCCCGAAAAATAAGTCTCCTGGGCCTGACGGAATCCCGGCGGTTTTATCAAATGTTCAGAAGGCAGTTGATTCCCAAATTAGCGTGTATCTGTAACGAACTAATGAATCCCGCCAATGGCGTCCCACAAGACTTCCTAGAAGGAACCACTGTTCTAATCCCGAAACATCCTGCAGGAAACCCTGTAACAAATTTTAGGCATATCATTCTCCTAAGTTCTGACTATAAAATATTTGCCCGCATCATAAATGAAAGATTAAAATCAGTATTGAACACAGTCACTGGATCACATCAATCGAGCGTAGGAAAAGACAGATCCATTTACCAAACACTGTGCGACTACAGAGATATTATTTCCATTGCCGCAGCCTGTAAAATAAAGTGCGCCATTGTATCATTGGACTTTGAGAAAGCGCTCGATAGAGTCGATCATGCTTACCTTTTTCACACCATGTGTGCCATGAACTTTCAAATGGTTCAAATGGCTCTGAGCACTATGGGACTCAACATCTGAGGTCATCAGTCCCCTAGAACTTAGAACTACTTAAACCTAACTAACCTAAGGACATCACACACATCCATGCCCGAGGCAGGATTCGAACCTGCGACCGTAGCAGTCGCGCGGCCATGAACTTTCCGCAAGGTTTTATCAACATTATTACAAATCTTCTGCAGAAGTCAACATCGACATTTATGGTAAACGGTCAGTCCAGTAGGCCCATTGTAATGAAAAGTTCGGTGCGACAAGGATGCCCGATGTCTATGTCACTCTTTGCAATAGCAATCGAGCCATTACTTTTTCGCCTGAGCCACAACCTACAAGGATTTACTACACGCGGCCGTAGGATTGTCTGCAGGGCATATGCCGATGACGTTGCATTTATTGTCAAAGACAGACAGACCCAGTTTAGTGACCTAGACCACTAATCATCGTCATCATCATCTGGAATTTTGCCTTAGATTGTGTATGATTGCGATGTGTAGTTGTGTTTATATGTAGCCTACGGTTGTGCATTTACAGCGTTTTTTTCCAATTTATTGGTCATAACATTCCACAGTAGTACATAATTTTCAACTGACATTTAAGAGTAACAAAACAAACTAAAATTAAATACAGGTTCCTTGATATTTTAGAAAAAATCCAAGTCTAAACCAGAAAGTGATGTTCGTCACTTGATCGTATTTGTTTTTGTTTTTCAAAGATCAAATTGTCTCTCGTTTCTTCATGTTCGGAATCGCATCCTCGAAAATGGAGTTCACATGACTGTTCTTCTGAGGAAGTTGGCGTATGTATCATAATAATTATTCATGCGTAGTAGCTTGTGATGCTGGTCGGAGATGTACGTCCAAAAATCTCCTTCGCTCCTTTCTTTACTGGACGACAGGTAAAATACCGCGTGTCCCTTCAACCAGTTGACGGCATTTTTCTTCCAGGTGGGGTATAGTTCTTCTTCGGGGTATAGAAGGCACGATGGCGTTATCAAATACGGCGGTTTTCTCTGCATAGTTTCTAATTTTTTTCTGATTGACAACCATATATTATTTGCATTTCCACAGACAAATTGATGTTCATCTGTGTCAATCAGGTTGCAAGTGGTACACAAAGGGGAATCAGCCAGATGAATGGAATGTAGTCTGGAGTTCGTTGGAAATTTCCAATTCACAAAGTAGTACCACAATGACCGCACTTTTGTTGGTAAATACGGGTGGTGTATGTTCCTCCAGATATCATGCCAAGAGTGACCGACGTATTTTTGTTCTATGATGTTCCTGGTCTGAAAGTTCATAAAATTTTGGTATATTTTCTTGACTTTAATGACGTCTTTCTCGGGTGTTCCCAGTCTAATGTAGCTATATTCTACGAAGAAATGTTTTAGGTGCTAAAGTTAATTTGGGATGTGGTGAACGTCTATTGGGGCGTCCTGGCTGGCCGGCGCTATTTCATTTAACAGAAATGCGGCAACACTGTCGACTGACCGCTCCCACAGTTTATATGTTTTACAGACATACAATGCTTGTGCTTTATTGTACACGTCTGTGAGATTCAATCCACCGTTGTCAGTCGCTAGAGTCAACGTTTGGCGCTTGACTTTGAAGATGTGGCCTCGGCTGACGAAGTCGCCAAAAGCAGCCAAAATCATTTTCACCACTTCCCTCGGCACTGGCTGGGCTTGCGCCACGTAATTTAATTTAGAGGATAAATAGATGTTGACGAGAGCCACTCTTTGTATCTCATCAAGAGTACGGAGATTGTGCTGACGTATACAAGCACGGATGGTGTTGAGGATTCTTCTGTAATTAACTGCGATGGTCTGCCGAATATTCCTTGTATACTCCACCCCAAGACATGTCATGGTGACAAATGGTTCAAATGGCTCTGAGCACTATGGGACTTAACAGCTATGGTCATCAGTCCCCTAGAACTTAGGACTACTTAAACCTAACTAACCTAAGGACAACACACAACACCCAGTCATCACGAGGAAGAGAAATCCCTGACCCCGCCGGGAATCGAACCCGGGACCCCGTGCTCGGGAAGCGAGAACGCCACCGCGAGATCACGAGCTGCGGACTGTCGTGGTGACGATTTCCTAAGATCCAATCATTGCTGGAGACCGAGATCATTGAAAACACTCTTACATCTCATGTACTCACTGTGCCACAGTACATTGCCAGCACTCAAAAACTGGCCGTAAACATTTCCCATGACCACAGCTCTGGAAGGACGTGTTCAGCTAGAGAGTGGCAGTTGGCCATAGAGGACCCCCACCCCAGGAGGCCCTGAGTGGTAGAAGTTCGACTGCTATTGATACTTCCAAGCAGAAACACTCGTCGTATTGAATCTTCTCAAATTTCTGCAGATTATACACGCGACACACGCAGTCCCGAAGGTAAATCAATGCAGCCTAGATATTAGTTCACTATTCACCCATCCAGTGGCAGCTGCGAGCCGAATCGTCATAAGCCACAAGCTTTCTCAGACTCTGTGAGCTGGTGTACAAAGGATGGGCAAGCCCCAGCAGAGAAAAAAGGCGTCCGCTGATATGCTGTTCTGGTCCCGACCTGCTTGCCTGCTTGCTGCTATTCTTTCCATGGCGATCTCCAGAATCACAAGGATACTGGGAACCAGGCACATATTTACCAGTGAAACTACAATTAAATATTGTGGCCGCTGCTGCTCTCTGACACCAAGCGATGAACTGGAAATGTCTCCTCTTGACAGCCGTAGTTCTGGAACGAACCTCATTATCTATAGCGCATATAATTTTACACGTAAAATGTGCTGAAGCTATATCTCCCTCATGATAGGACATACAGTCATTTTCTCTGGACATGCTGGAACATGAAGTACAGTAACTTTTCACTGCAACATATACATATTTCAGACAAGCTGGCAAAATTATGGTATGTCCACACTCGCACTAGCTACGTGTCTCGGTTCTCTTCAGTTCTAGGAAATTATTTGACGTTTAAGTTTTCCAGTCACCTCTTCTGGAAGGTGCCGCATCCTGCCAAGACTATCTCAAACAAGTGTTATAAAGTACAGGAATCTGGCGCTACGCGGTAATCAACAACACTCCTGCGGACGAAAGGGTTGGAAAGACATCACCGATATGTCAATTTTACCACTTTTTACAATGCCGACGAATGACACAACAGCATGCTTCCCAATTTCTTTATCATCGCTAAACCGCTCCTCCTCTACTTTGCGAGTATCATTGTGAATGTAGATAGATGACTGTACAACACTGTTAATTTTCGAACACTCTTGTAGCACGGATATGATTCTTCACTTGGTATTTTTTCCATAGCGGCGACACATTTTAATGGTATTTCAAACATCCACCTACAGAGGGAGAGACAATCATCATAATAAAATCAAACGCGTTACTAAAATTATAAAGAGATACATAGTACAAAACTTTATTTACAATGTCTCTGTAGTGTTACCATAAGAGACTTCGTATGTGGTGGGACATTTGGTTACCTTAAGAGAGAGATCGAAAGTGAGGAGGCGTCCTGTGACAGTGGTAGGTCTTAGCACCCCTTCATGAGCCAAAAATTTTTTTAACATTCTAGTCCTGTGTGCATGATGTGACAGTTAGGAAATATATTTTTCTACCTGATGAAATAATACTTAGAGGGAATGTAGTCTACCCCATAGTCCTGTATAGAATTTTCACAAGTAAAGACTCTTTAGCAACTTGAAAACACGCGTATTGTCCGATTTCTTCTATCTTCGAAAATAGCTCATATAAAGGGGAGGAATCTACATTTCGCGTGAGAAATTCGATGTGTACGGTCAACAACATCGTTGCTTTGAGTAGGGTAAAGATTTTTTAAAACTGGTGGATATATGTCGGGGCAGAATTCTTTAGAACTACTGTATACATCCAAGCTGCAGCTGCTTGTTTTGGAGTGAACCACAGCTGCCTGCAAGGGTAGCTGCAGCCACAGGGGAAATTTTAGCTGACCTCTCTACGTCGGCACTGGCGGTGTGCGATGGCGGCGAGCACTTTGCATGTGGACATCCTAAGATGTGAGTGCGTGGCATGTGTGAGTGTTTCCAGCTGTCTCCGACATCTAGCCGTGACAGTTCACTGCTACACACTGGATCGTGGTTTAATTGTGTTGTGTTTAGTGCTTCTCAAAACATCGCAGTGCACTTTCTTGCAATGGTACATGCTGTTGTCTCTATTCTATCACACAGCAGTGGAGACTTTTAAAAACCCAACCGCGACGTTAAATTCCCCATGTTCTGACATATCACCAGACGTGTGTAGGAAGTAATCAAACTACTATTAACGTTAAAAAAAAGTATGTCTAGTCGTAAGGGAAGGATAGATTTGGCGTGGTGAATTGTGATTTCAATGCATTGAGGAATATATCCAAATGTAAAGGGTGATAAAAATGGTTCAAATGGCTCTGAGCACTATGGGACTAAACATCTATGGTCATCAGTCCTCTAGAACTTAGAACTACCTAAACCTAACTAACCTACGGACATCACACAACACCCAGTCATCATGAGGCAGAGAAAATCCCTGACCCCGCCGGGAATCGAACCCGGGAACCCGGGCGTGGGAAGCGAGAACGCTACCTCGCGACCACGAGCTGCGGACAAAGGGTAATAGATTCATTTCGTAAACAGCTGCATAATATAGCAATGCAAGGGCTCAACTGGACCTGCTATAGTGTACAAACAGGACAAGCAATAAGGCTGTAACAAACCGTCCCCCCATCGGCATCCCTAAGTGTATCCTCGCATTTTTCTTGTTGCAGAATCAACAGCAGTGTTGATTACAGAACAAGAACCTGTATCTGTGACGTCTTTCCAACCCTTTCGTCCGCAGGGGTGTTGTTGATTATCACATAATGCCAGACGCCTGTGCTTTATAACACTTGTTTGAGAGAGTTTTGGCAGGATGCTGCATCTTCCATGAAAGCTGATTGGAAAACTTAAATGTCAAATAATTTCCTAGAGCTGAAGAGAATCTAGACACGTAGCTCGTGTGGGAGTGGGCATACCATATATTTTTGGGTGCTGTGCACTGAGTTACTAACGAGCATCAAATCCGATATAGGGATTAGTGAACACAGGGTCGTCGTAGAGAGGTTGAGTACTGTGATCCACAAATCCTCGAAAAATAAGCGAAAAATATACCTATTCAAAAAATCAGACGCCTTCCTGAGAGAGAATCTCCACTCATTCCAAATTAATAATATACAGTAAGTGTAGTCCAGATGTGGCTTAAATTCAAAGAAATAGTATCGACAGCAATTGAGCGATTTGTACAAAATAAAGTGACAAACGATGGAGCTGATCCTGCTTGGTACACAAAACGGGTTAGAACACTGTTGCAGAAACAACGAAACAAACATGCCAAATTTAAACAGACGCAAAATCCCCAAGATTGGTGATCCTTTACAGAAGCTCGAAATTTAGCGCGGAGTTCAATGCGAGACGCCCGTAACAGTTTCCGCAACGAAACTTTGTCTCGAAACCTGGCAGAAAATCCAAAGAGATTCTGGTTGTATGTGAAGTATGTTAGCGGCAAGAAACAATCAATGTCTTCTCTGCGCGATAACAATGGAGATAGTATCGAAGACGGTGTTGCCAAAGCAGAGTTACTAAACACAGCCTTCCGAAATGCCTTCACAAAAGAAGACGAAGTAAATATTTCAGAATTCGAATCGAGAACAGCTGCCAACATGAGTAACGTAAAAGTAAATATCCTCGGAGTAGTGAAGCAACTCAAATCACTTAATAAAAGCAAGTCTTCTGGTCCAGACTGTATACCAATTAGGTTCCTTTCGGAGTATGCTGATGCATTAGCTCCATACTTAACAATCATATACAACCGTTCCCTCGACGAAAGATCCGTACCCAAAGACTGGAAAGTTGCACAGGTCACAACAATATTCAAGAAAGGTAGTAGGAGTAATCCACTAAATTACAGGCCCATATCGTTAACGTCGATATGCAACAGGATTTTAGAACATATATTGTGTTCGAACACTATGAATTACCTCGAAGGAAACGGTCTATTGACACACAGTCAACATGTGTTTAGAAAACATCGTTCCTCTGAAACACAACTAGCTCTTTACTCACATGAAGTGCTGAGTGCTATTGACAAGGGATTTCAGATCGATTCCGTATTCCTGTATTTCCGGAAGGCTTTTGACACTGTACCACACAAGCGGCTCGTAGTGAAATTGCGTGCTTATGGAATATCGTGTGTTATGTGACTGGATTTGTGATTTCCAGTCAGAGAGGTCACAGTTCGTAGTAATTGACGGAAAGTCATCGAGTAAAACAAAAGTGATTTCAGGCGTTCCCCAAGGTAGTGTTACAGGCCCTTTGTTGTTCCTTATCTATATGCACGATTTGCGAGACAATCTGAGCAGCCGTCTTCGGTTGTTTGCGGATGACGCTGTCGTTTATCGGCTAATAAAGTCATCAGAAGATCAAATCAAACTGCAGAACGATTTAGAAAAAATATCTGAATGGTGCGAAAAGTGGCAGTTGACCCTAAATAACGAAAAGTGTGAGGTCATCGACATGAGTGCTAAAAGGAACTCGTTAAACTTCGGTTACACGATAAATCAGTCTAATCTAAAAGGCGTATAGATTCATCACATCGATTGCTGTAAGGGTGTGAGAGACAGTTTATGGGGAAAATTTATGTACGCTATAGATATTGAGGGTTTGTTGCAGAACCACGGCCGTCAAGAGGAGACACTTCCAGTACATTTCTCGGTGTCAGACTGCAGCGGCGATCGTAATACACTCCTGGAAATGGAAAAAAGAACACATTGACACCGGTGTGTCAGACCCACCATACTTGCTCCGGACACTGCGAGAGGGCTGTACAAGCAATGATCACACGCACGGCACAGCGGACACACCAGGAACCGCGGTATTGGCCGTCGAATGGCGCTAGCTGCGCAGCATTTGTGCACCGCCGCCGTCAGTGTCAGCCAGTTTGCCGTGGCATACGGAGCTCCATCGCAGTCTTTAACACTGGTAGCATGCCGCGACAGCGTGGACGTGAACCGTATGTGCAGTTGACGGACTTTGAGCGAGGGCGTATAGTGGGCATGCGGGAGGCCGGGTGGACGTACCGCCGAATTGCTCAACACGTGGGGCGTGAGGTCTCCACAGTACATCGAAATTGTCGCCAGTGGTCGGCGGAAGGTGCACGTGCCCGTCGACCTGGGACCGGACCGCAGCGACGCACGGATGCACGCCAAGACCGTAGGATCCTACGCAGTGCCGTAGGGGACCGCACCGCCACTTCCCAGCAAATTAGGGACACTGTTGCTCCTGGGGTATCGGCGAGGACCATTCGCAACCGTCTCCATGAAGCTGGGCTACGGTCCCGCACACCGTTAGGCCGTCTTCCGCTCACGCCCCAACATCGTGCAGCCCGCCTCCAGTGGTGTCGCGACAGGCGTGAATGGAGGCACGAATGGAGACGTGTCGTCTTCAGCGATGAGAGTCGCTTCTGCCTTGGTGCCAATGATGGTCGTATGCGTGTTTGGCGCCGTGCAGGTGAGCGCCACAATCAGGACTGCATGCGACCGAGGCACACAGGGCCAACACCCGGCATCATGGTGTGGGGAGCGATCTCCTACACTGGCCGTACACCACTGGTGATCGTCGAGGGGACACTGAATAGTGCACGGTACATCCAAACCGTCATCGAACCCATCGTTCTACCATTCCTAGACCGGCAAGGGAACTTGCTGTTCCAACAGGACAATGCACGTCCGCATGTATCCCGTGCCACCCAACGTGCTCTAGAAGGTGTAAGTCAACTACCCTGGCCAGCAAGATCTCCGGATCTGTCCCCCATTGAGCATGTTTGGGACTGGATGAAGCGTCGTCTCACGCGGTTTGCACGTCCAGCACGAACGCTGGTCCAACTGAGGCGCCAGGTGGAAATGGCATGGCAAGCCGTTCCACAGGACTACATCCAGCATCTCTACGGTCGTCTCCATGGGAGAATAGCAGCCTGCATTGCTGCGAAAGGTGGATATACACTGTACTAGTGCCGACATTGTGCATGCTCTGTTGCCTGTGTCTATGTGCCTGTGGTTCTGTCAGTGTGATCATGTGATGTATCTGACCCCAGGAATGTGTCAATAAAGTTTCCCCTTCCTGGGACAATGAATTCACGGTGTTCTTATTTCAATTTCCAGGAGTGTATTTGATTGTAGTTACACTGATAAATATGTGTCTGGTTCCCAATATTCTTGTGAATGTGGAGATGGCCATAGGAAGCATAGAAGCAAGCAGGTTGGGGCCGCAACAGCATCTCAGCGAACGCCTTTTCTACGGCCTGGGGCTTGCCCATCCTTTGTACACCATTTCACAGAGTCTGAGAAAGCTTGTGGCTTATGACAATTTGGGTCGGAGCTGCCCCTGGACGGGTGAATAGTGAACTAATATCCAGTTTGCGTTGAGTCGCTTTCGCAACTCTGTGGAAATTTGAAAAGATTCTATGCGACAAGTGTTTCACTGGCAGTACTGATAACATTCGAACTCCTACCACTTAGGTCCTCCTGGGATGGGGGCCTTCCACAGCCAACTAGCCTCTCTCTGGTTGACACACGCTCCCACAGGCGTGGTCATGGGACACGTTTACGGCCAGGCTATAAGCGCTGGCACTGTATGTTGAGTATGTGGGATGTAAGAGTGTTTTCGGTTATCTCAGTCATCTAGCAGTTAATGGATCGTGTTTCTCAATATATCGCAGCAGTATATGTCGTTGTTACTATCCTATCATGAGGTAGAATCTTTCCTCCCTCCTTTTTCGCGCTGGTGTAATGGAGAGAACCAGTGAACTTAGAAATTCTACAGTACTTTTAAAAAAGGAAATAACATTTAGCAGCTGTAGTGGTCAGGAACTCTATAACCGTGATGGTATAAATTCACATCGAAATTTGAAATTCCAACTATCAGTTCATACATCACCGCTTCCAATCGTGACGCTACATAATAATAGGTTTCGATTATTTAATGAAACTTCTCATCGAAAACATAACACTTTTGTTTATGGATTTTTATTTCGAGTAGTTGTGTGAAACGAATTATTTAAACACTATATCAATGATTCCATTAATATTTCCCGTGGCACGTCTTTAGGAGAAGCATTTGCGACATCTTCAAGATGAGGTATTTGGCAGCAGACTTAATAGCTCCTGAAGCAGTTTGTAAAATCAGCACAAGAAAAGTGCTCAGAAAGGCTGAGGCAGTTTAGAGTCCCTGGCAGAATGAAAAATCTCATGCTAGTTCCTATATCATCTACGAAGCAAACTACAGCTCTGTCTCTCTCTTTGTATGAAACGATCTTTTTTAAAAAGTGTATTTCGAATGAACTGGCTACTAGTTTTGTGACATCGTCAATTTGTGTGCGTGTGAGATAGCTTCCGTGTCCACCTTATATCCAATACATCACGATCACGTGACCATAAATTAGTTATTTATTAACTTCATCAGTATTTCTTGGTCGATTTCCAGTCAGACATTTGCTTTGGAAGGAAGGCTGAGGTGTGCGAGGTTGATCTGCTATTCTGTTATTCTGCGCAACAGATTAATCTGAGATGTACCCTTTACCCTGTGGCTCCTGCAAGATGCAATTTCCACCCCCACACTACTACAGATGTCAGACAGACGCTCCTAACTTTCTAAAGAGAAATGCCTGAAAAACTTTCAGAAATGAATATCTTCTGGAGTCATCTGCTGTAAGGAAATGACACAAAAATTCACAAAATTTCTTACGTAACTAGTGGGATACTTGGGTACTGGAGTAGTGCTAGTTAGTGTAAGAAAAACATGAAACTAACGAAAATTATTATTTATTTTGCAAAAATTCTGAGATATCACAAGTTATATCATGATTCTTTTCGGAATGTGTAGTTACCTCTCAAGGATAGGATTCGCTTATGAAATTTCTATACAAAGTTTAAGATTGTTATTGACTTGGCATAATGGCTGAGAGACGCGGCTACACAACTTGAATAATTATCCTTCAGAATGTTGCTAGGTACGGTCAAGGCTGTCGCATGTGAAATGCAGTGAAGTGTACTGCTGTGGAGGAAATATGGGGCTCGCAATAGCTGTAGCGCACAATACTGTA
The DNA here is from genome assembly GCF_023864275.1 of Schistocerca cancellata. Lineage (NCBI taxonomy): Eukaryota > Metazoa > Arthropoda > Insecta > Orthoptera > Acrididae > Schistocerca > Schistocerca cancellata. The sequence goes on from NC_064632.1 coordinate 104,578,336, forward strand.
AGCTGCGATGACTGCTGTCTGCGGCGCTCGCTGCTGACAAATAAGATAACTCTCGTTCTATCTGGATTGACCTTCGCCAATCAAACTCTCCCCACGCCTTGATGAAGTCAAGGATTCCTATTCGCCCCTAGTCTAACTATTGGCGTGGTACACTGGTCAGATAACCAGTCCACTGCGATGCCACTCAAAAATTCGCTCGCAGGCATTTAACTATAACTCTGTCCCTTCACACCGCACAATAAGTGTGTCGGCCAACACAGTGAACGACGCTTAATCTCAAGGACTCAATATAGAGAGTCGCACTTCGATTCACTCTCGACAGAGGTGCTCTCCCAGTGAAGTACTGAGGAGAGACTTGTTCCTCGCTCCAAGAGCGACAACGGAATGGCGCCTCTCCATGCCAGACGTGAAGGGGTATCATCTTTCGGTCTCTTCCATTACTCCTTCAGCTCAAGGTGTCATAAATATCGTCTGCCAATTAGCATTGCTCTTCTAAAACTGGAGAATGACGTTTCGTTTAAGGCGACCAATCCGGAAATCTGTAGTATTGGCGTTTGGCGTTTGCTGTCTCCCTGTAAAAATCTCTGAAACTGCGTGCTGTGTGTAAAGAATGCGTAGGTTGGACGCTCCCACACAGTGTAGCGGAATTTGCTTTTAAGCCGAACACAGGGTCGTTCCCCCTTTCACTCGGGCACACGCTGTCTGCTCCACGGGCGGCCGAGGTTGACTTGTCCTCTGAAGGGACTGGCCTCCCGGTGTGTGGTCTGCCTCTCTCGAACTAAAAGCTCCTGTGACCGTCGTGTCTGGAATGTATGTGTGTACGCCAGCCTCGAGTATTTCAACCCCGGTGCGCACTTGTTATTTGCATATCGTTTACATGAATTCATGCAACATTGACTTTATCTTATCGAGTTCGGGTTCGAATGAAGCGTCTTGATGTGCGGAATATGATTGTGATGGCGGAATATGTAAGCAATGAAGGTCAGGAGACCACAACGTCTTACAAGGCGTCTCTCGCGTGCACGGATATCTGACAGTTTGCTTCATGCATGCAGACCATCTGAGATGGCTGTGGACGTCGACAGGAACTGTACTAGGATGTGTCACAATGCAGCAAAGATTTTCGGATATGTTTAAGCGATCTGTGACGGTGGAATTGCGTGTAATGGGTGTCTCATGACAGCATTTCTTGCGTGAACGGAATAAAAAAATAAAAAATAAAAAAGCGAACGATTTAATTACTTCTTTACAAGATCTGCATCTTCCCAAACAGCAAAAAAAAAAAAAAAAAAAAAAAAAAATATGAGCAAGAGAGATCCAGCCCCTGCAAACAGATTTTTTTTTATAAATAAGCAATATACCTTCTCGTTTGCAACTGAATTTTTCTTTGTGAGATCCTTCCTCTCCACCGCACAGCTGCCAATTTCCAGGTAGGGGAGGGAGACAGGGGAGGCTGGTTACTAGAGGGGGGAAGGGTTAATTAATTGATTAATTTAATTAAACTGATAAGAGTGAAAAGGAGCTCTTTGAATAACTCAGGCCTGAAAGAGTACCTGTATCAGCTAGGGGGGGGGGGGGAATTGTTGGTGGTGTTCTGAGGGGTTGGGGAGAGTAGGGGGAGGGGGAGGAGAGGGTGACAATAGGTTAAGTACCTGTCAATGAGAAGGAAGGATTATCCGCAACGCATCTTAGTCCTCTTAGCCGAACAATAGGTTAAGTACCTGTCAATCAAATGAGAACAATAATTTTGCCCCTGAGTGGGTATTTGTCCCTAATGTTGGCAATCCACGCCAACAAATGCCCTCGTGCCCCTTATGTCCCCCTAATAAGGCGTTCTTTCCCCCACAGATTGAGTTCAAGGTGTGTTACAATTATATTCACTTGTCGATCGATCTAATGGTTACAAATTTAGGTGTACACCTATACATTGCTTCGATGTCTTCCTGTAATCCGACATTGTGGGGATCACAAACTGTCGAGCAATACCGAAGAGTAGATTGCAGAAATGGTCTGTATGTGGTCTCCTCCACAGATGAGCTGCTTTTTCCCAATTCGCCCAATAAACCGAAGTCGACCATTTGCCTTCCCTATAGCGATACTGTAGCGCTCGTTCTATTTGTTGTCGCCTTGCAGTGATATATCTAGATATTTGATCGACGTGAATATGTCAAGCAGCGAACCACTAATATGGTATTTGAACATTATAGGATTATTTTTCCTTCTCATCTCGATTTTCTTCCACATTTCCACATTTAGAGCAAGCTGCCAAGCGTCACAGTAAACAGAAATATGTGCAAGTCATCCTGTATTTTCCTTCTGTCGCACAGAGACGGAACTTCCCTGTACACAACAGTGTTATGAGCAAACAGTCGCAGTCTTCTATGATTTTAAGTGTTGCTACAAGATGTAAGTTGTTCAAGTCAATAAAAAATATTCATTTCTGGGCAATATTTCGTTCTCAACATTTTATTTTTTAGGGAATCCAAAGCTTCAGCGTGTTTTAGAAATGAAAACACGGGCAAGTAAGCTATAATTTGTTTATTATCTGTGCAAATGGCCAGTTTCAACAGTGGGTAATTTTCAAGCTCGTATTTCAAGTTTCACGCTTCATTTCACATTCTAAAACATCTCTGATACATGTGGACAGGTGTACATCGTATTTCTGTGCGTTTGTGGCACAAAACAGTACCCTAGAGTATGTGGTTAAGTACATTAACCGACACAAATAGCGGTTATAATTAAAACTGTTTGTGCCGGCTAATGGACTTAATCACGTACACTACTGTACTGTTTTTGTGCCACATACGCCCGGAAATAGATGTATATTTGCTTACATGTACTGGAGATGTGCTAGAATGTGAAATGAATTGTGAAGCTTGAAATTTGTGCCTGAAAATGACCCACCGTTGGATCTGGCCATTTCCATGGATAATACGAGGTCTACCAAAATATGTCGGAACTTTGTCCACAAAATTTTTCTACGCTTACCTGACCTTACCTTTTACTTATTATGGATGGTCACCTTCGAAATACTCTCCTCCGCAATTGATACATCACTCCCAGCGCCATTTCCACTTCCGAAATCAGTCTTGGTACGCCTCTTGCTGCGCCGGGCGGAACACCCTCAGCGAGTTTTCTTTTATCTCGTTTATCGTTGCAAATATTCGTCCTTTCAACCGCGTTTTCATCAGTCGAAAAAAAAAAAAAAAAAAAAAAAAAAGAGAAAGCCCGCAGGTGCGATATGATTCTCTTAAGGAAGATCTACATCTACATCTACATCTATACTCCGCGAGCCACCTTACGGTGTGTGGCGGAGGGTACTTATTGTACCACTATCTGATCCCCCCTTCCCTGTTCCATTCACGAATTGTGCGTGGGAAGAACGACTGCTTGTAAGTCTCCGTATTTGCTCTAATTTCTCGGATCTTTTCGTTGTGATCATTACGCGAGATATATGTGGGCGGTAGTAATATGTTGCCCATCTCTTCCCGGAATGTGCTCTCTCGTAATTTCGATAATAAATCTCTCCGTATTGCGTAACGCCTTTCTTGAAGTGTCCGCCACTGGAGCTTGTTCAGCATCTCCGTAACGCTCTCGCGCTGACTAAATGTCCCCATGACGAATCGCGCTGCTTTTCGCTGGATCATGTCTATCTCTTCTATTAATCCAACCTGGTGAGGGTCCCATACTGATGAGCAATACTCAAGAATCGGACGAACAAGCGTTTTGTAAGCTACTTCTTTCGTCGATGAGTCACATTTTCTTAGAATTCTTCCTATGAATCTCAACCTGGCGCCTGCTTTTCCCACTATTTGTTTTATGTGATCATTCCACTTCAGATCGCTCCGGATAGTAACTCCTAAGTATTTTACGGTCGTTACCGCTTCCAATGATTTACCACCTATGGCATAATCGTACTGGAATGGATTTCTGCCCCTATGTATGCGCATTATATTACATTTATCTACGTTTAGGGAAAGCTGCCAGCTGTCGCACCATGCATTAATCCTCTGCAGGTCTTCCTGGAGTACGTACGAGTCTTCTGATGTTGCTACTTTCTTGTAGACAACCGTGTCATCTGCAAATAGCCTCACGGAGCTACCGATGTTGTCAACTAAGTCATTTATGTATATTGTAAACAATAAAGGTCCTATCACGCTTCCTTGCGGTACTCCCGAAATTACCTCTACATCTGCAGATTTTGAACCGTTAAGAATGACATGTTGTGTTCTTTCTTCTAGGAAATCCTGAATCCAATCACAAACCTGGTCCGATATTCCGTAAGCTCGTATTTTTTTCATTAAACGTAAGTGCGGAACCGTATCAAATGCCTTCCTGAAGTCCAGGAATACGGCATCAATCTGCTCGCCAGTGTCTACGGCACTGTGAATTTCTTGGGCAAATAGGGCGAGCTGAGTTTCACATGATCTCTGTTTGCGGGATCCATGTTGGTTATGATGAAGGAGATTTGTATTATCTAAGAACGTCATAATACGAGAACACAAAACATGTTCCATTATTCTACAACAGATTGACGTAAGCGAAATAGGCCTATAATTATTCGCATCTGATTTATGACCCTTCTTGAAAATGGGAACGACCTGCGCTTTCTTCCAGTCGCTAGGTACTTTACGTTCTTCCAGCGATCTACGATAAATTGCTGATAGAAAGGGGGCAAGTTCTTTAGCATAATCACTGTAGAATCTTAAGGGTATCTCGTCTGGTCCGGATGCTTTTCCGCTACTAAGTGATAGCAGTTGTTTTTCAATTCCGATATCGTTTATTTCAATATTTTCCATTTTGGCGTCCGTGCGACGGCTGAAGTCAGGGACCGTGTTACGATTTTCCGCAGTGAAACAGTTTCGGAACACTGAATTCAGTATTTCTGCCTTTCTTCGGTCGTCCTCTGTTTCGGTGCCATCGTGGTCAACGAGTGACTGAATAGGGGATTTAGATCCGCTTACCGATTTTACATATGACCAAAACTTTTTAGGGTTCTTGTTTAGATTGTTTGCCAATGTTTTATGTTCGAATTCGTTGAATGCTTCTCTCATTGCTCTCTTTACGCTCTTTTTAGCTTCGTTCAGCTTTTCCTTATCAGCTATGATTCGACTACTCTTAAACCTATGATGAAGCTTTCTTTGTTTCCGTAGTACCTTTCGTACATGATTGTTATACCACGGTGGATCTTTCCCCTCGCTTTGGACCTTAGTCGGTACGAACTTATCTAAGGCGTACTGGACGATGTTTCTGAATTTTTTCCATTTTTGTTCCACATCCTCTTCCTCAGAAATGAACGTTTGATGGTGGTCACTCAGATATTCTGCGATTTGTGCCCTATCACTCTTGTTAAGCAAATATATTTTCCTTCCTTTCTTGGCATTTCTTATTACACTTGTAGTCATTGATGCAACCACTGACTTATGATCACTGATACCCTCTTCTACATTCACGGAGTCGAAAAGTTCCGGTCTATTTGTTGCTATGAGGTCTAAAACGTTAGCTTCACGAGTTGGTTCTCTAACTATCTGCTCGAAGTAATTCTCGGACAAGGCAGTCAGGATAATGTCACAAGAGTCTCTGTCCCTGGCTCCAGTTCTGATTGTGTGACTATCCCATTCTATACCTGGTAGATTGAAGTCCCCCCCTATTACAATAGTATGATCACGAAACTTCTTCACGACGTTCTGCAGGTTCTCTCTGAGGCGCTCAACTACTACGGTTGCTGATGCAGGTGGTCTATAGAAGCATCCGACTATCATATCTGACCCACCTTTGATACTTAGCTTAACCCAGATTATTTCACATTCGCATTCGCTAATAACTTCACTGGATATTATTGAATTCTTTACTGCTATAAATACTCCTCCACCATTGGCGTTTATCCTATCCTTGCGGTATATATTCCATTCTGTGTCTAGGATTTCGTTACTGTTCACTTCCGGTTTTAACCAACTTTCCGTTCCTAATACTATATGCGCACTATTTCCTTCAATAAGAGATACTAATTCAGGAACCTTGCCCTGGATACTCCTGCAGTTTACCAATATTACGTTAACTTTTCCTGTTTTTGGTCTCTGAGGACGGACGTTCTTTATCAACGATGATAATGTCCTCTCTGGTAAGCCGTCAGGTATTTTATCGTTTCGCCCAAGGGGGGGTCCCTCTAACCTAAAAAACCCCCGTGTGCACGCCACACGTACTCTGCTACCCTAGTAGCTGCTTCCGGTGTGTAGTGCACGCCTGACCTGTCTAGGGGGGCCCTACAGTTCTCCACCCAATAACGGAGGTCGATGAATTTGCAACCATTATAGTCGCAGAGTCGTCTGAGCCTCTGGTTTAGACCCTCCACACGGCTCCAAACCAGAGGACCGCGATCGACTCTGGGCACTATGCTGCAGATATTAAGCTCAGCTTGCACTCCGCGTGCGATGCTGGTTGTCTTCACCAAATCAGCCAGCCGCCGGAAGGAACCAAGGATGGCCTCAGAACCCAAGCGGCAGGCGTCATTCGTTCCGACATGTGCTACTATCTGCAGCCGGTCACACCCAGTGCGTTCAATAGCTGCCGGAAGGGCCTCCTCCACATTACGGACGAGACCCCCCGGCAAGCACACCGAGTGCACACTGGCATTCTTCCCCGACCTACCCGCTATTTTCCTGAGGGGCTCCATAACCCGCCTAACGTTGGAGCTCCCTATAACTAATAGGCCCGCCCTCTGTGACTGTCGGGACCTTGCCGGAGAATCGGCCACTGGCCCAACAGGCGAGGCATCCTGTGGTGGCTCGGAAACGATGTCATCACCACTAGGAAGCACCCCGTACCTGTTGGAAAGGGGTAAGGCAGCTGCCACGCGGCCAGATCCCACCTTCGCCTTTCGGCCAGGCACGCGCGAGCCCACCACTGTCCGCCATTCACCCTGGAGTGATGGCTGACCGGTAAGATGCTCACTGCCGGAAGACGCAGCGACATCAGGGGCTCCATGTGATTCCAAGGCCACCGAAGTAGGCATAGGTCTCACCACAGTTGCCCCAACGCCACTACGAGCCGACGCCTGCGCCTCGAGCTCGATGAGCCTAACAGACAAAGCCTCCACCTGCCCCCGAAGAGTGGCCAATTCTCCTTGCGTCCGCTCACAACAACCACAATCCCTACACATGACTATGTTTACCCTACCCTATACGGTGACAAATTCCCAAGATAATCTTCTGATGAGCTACTCTGATAATCAAGAAACACTCACTGAAATACGAGACGCGAAAACTACGCTAGGTTTTCCCAGAAAAACTATTTAAAAGCTAAGCGCAGCAAATAAGTACAAAAACGCTTTATACAAACACTACTCGCTGCTGCTGGTGCTCTCGCTCTGGCTGTCACAAGACAACTGCTGATTCAAGTGACTAGTGGCTAACGGCCGCGAAACAAACAAAGACGGTTTTAGAGCGCTTTCTGTTCTAAACGATCAAGAAAACACTAAGAAATCTAACACGAAAACTACGTAAAGTTTTATCAAGAACTGTTAGTTACTATGCAGAGCAGATAAACACAAATAGAATCCCTTCCTTAGTGGAAGGTCGTAAACAAAATGCAAGATAAACGCTTTATACAAACAGTACTCGCTGCTGCTGGTGCTCTCGCTCTGGCTGTCACAAGACAGAATGCGATTCAAAAGCTCTTCACAGATTGCGAGGCGAAGGTCTTTCTGGGGGACGAACTTGGCGTCAGCACCATGCATTTCGAGATGCTGTGTCAGGATTTCATGACATGATCCAACTGAAACGATGCATACTTGTGCAATCTCTCGGACAATGTCTGTCACGTTCCGGACGTGAGCGTCGTCGGTAGACGTCGAAGGGTGTCCTGAACGAGGGTCGTCTTCAACTTCCGTCCGACATTCGTAACACCGAATACGTCTTAAGCACTCATCGCTGTAGGCTTCCTGCATCATTTGGTGGGTCTCTGTAAGGATTTTCTTGAGTTTCACGCAAAATTTAATGCAGATGCGTTGATTCTCAAACTCTGCCATCTCGAAATTCGCCAACTGTACGACATAACGTTCTACTCAATACAGCACTGAAAAATGACTGACATTAACAATGAAACGTTCGTCAGTTACACATAAACAAAGGCGTCTACAAGGATGCGAGCCGCATTCCGCTCCAACTCATCATTGGCGCAAAATTACGAAAATTCTGGAATTTTTCGAACAGGTTATAACCTACTTGGACCACATTTTCGTTTCCATTTTTTCTTTATCTCGATGTAGGCTCGCCCATCATCTGTATAATTTGCACGCTATTAGTTTGGGACACCCATTGGGTACAGATTTATGCTTTGTTGGTACATATCATAAAATCATAAAAAAATAAAATATAAAAAAGCAAGATGGCTTGAATATCTTCGAGCCAACATATTTCCAGGAAAAATAAGAACAGCGGAACTAGTTTCTTAATAGCAAAAATTTTAACGGATGAGCAGAAATACTACTTGGAAGAAGGAAGCATTACGAGGCAAACGGAAGACATAAACGGAGGAAATGACGAACACGCAAATGAGCTCATAGTGGAGGAAGCGCAGAGTGCGGACGAGCGTCTTTGTGGTAAAGAACAAACTTAGGAAAGACAAGCAGGACGGCGTGACCACAGTGTGGTATGAATAGTGCTTGGGAGTGTTCTAAAACACAGGAGTTTCACGTATTGTGACGTGTCCTACGCATTGCTACAATATATAAATGTGACCTTTAAATGGATAGACAACCCAACAGGACGAAATAAGTCTCATATTTTCAGGAAAGAAACCAGTTTTCCGTGATGTGGTGTGCTGCGGTGTATCGAGAGGTTGTAACAATGGAAAATTGTACTGAAATGCAGGAGGATCTGCAGCGAATTGACGCATGGTGCAGGGAATGGCAATTGAATCTCAATGTAGACAAGTGTAATGTGCTGCGAATACACAGAAAGATAGATCCTTTATCATTTAGCTACAAAATAGCAGGTCAGCAACTGGAAGCAGTTAATACCATAAATTATCTGGGAGTACGCATTAGGAGTGATTTAAAATGGAATGATCATATAATGTTGATCGTCGGTAAAGCAGATTCCAGACTGAGATTCATTGGAAGAATCCTAAGGAAATGCAATCCGAAAACAAAGGAAGTAGGTTACAGTACGCTTGTTCGCCCACTGCTTGAATACTGCTCAGCAGTGTGGGATCCGTACCAGATAGGGTTGATAGAAGATATAGAGAAGATCCAACGGAGAGCAGCGCGCTTCGTTACAGGATCATTTAGTAATCGCGAAAGCGTTACGGAGATGATAGATAAACTCCAGTGGAAGACTCTGCAGGAGAGACGCTCAGTAGCTCGGTACGGGCTTTTGTTGAAGTTTCGAGAACATACCTTCACCGAGGAGTCAAGCAGTATATTGCTCCCTCCTACGTATATCTCGCGAAGAGACCATGAGGATAAAATCAGAGAGATTAGAGCCCACACAGAGGCATACCGACAATCCTTCTTTCCACGAACAATACGAGACTGGAATAGAAGGGAAAACCGATAGAGGTACTCAAGGTACCCTCCGCCACACACCGTCAGGTGACTTGCGGAGTATGGATGTAGATGTAGATGTAGATTTTATTGTCCTGGAATGCAAACTTGCAGTTCCACATGATTATTCGGAATACTATAAGTAAACACTGAGAAGTTCCACAGACAGCACTCAGAGAGCAGCTCAGATATGAAGATGCCCTTTTCCGGTAACTAGTTAAAGTTGGCGGAAACAGCGGAGGAACGTAGTAGTGTAATGAAGAATAATCAAGAAAGCAGTGCATGTTTCCCGTACAGAATTTCAGAAGGGTAACATAACATCACTTGATCAAAGACTTTTGGGAACAAACATTGTCCAGAACACGGAATTAGAGACGTTCTAAAGCCAAAGGCACAGATATTAACCTGGAGAGACCTTGAACAACAACAAAATAAGTCACCCTTACGCTCTTGGTAGCATCATGACATTGTGTCCTTGAGGATCAAGTGTGATAGCGTGATGTTAACACACTGGACTTGCATTCGGCAGCGCGACGGTTCGAATTTTCGTCCAATCATTTCGGGAAATGGCCTTCCTAAATCTCTCAAGGTAGATACCGGCCGATAGGTGCCGAGGGCGAAGTACGGTGGGCCCCGAGGCCGCTACGGTAGCCGTGAGGGCCTCAGCAGGACCCTGAAATGTCATCCCTCACACGCTGATCAGCTGACACTGCAAGTAATTACAAACGAAAAAAAGACAAAGTATTTAGAAAGGAATTAAAACTCGAAGAATTTAGATGGATTGTGAACTGTAGAGGCTCTGTAAGCAGAAATCCATAGGTCGCCGGTTCGAATCCGGCCCGAAGAAAACATTTTTACAGCTGTAGCTCGGAAGAACAACTGATACAAAAGCTAACGATTGTTCTTCGCGCGAGATTTTCCTTCAGCGTATTGAATCTTCACCTGGGCGACGGTCAACGCAAGGAGGAGCCCGAAGCCTTTGCGTGCCATGAGAAGATAATGATTATTCATAGAGACAAAATGAGTAATATATGAATGATTGAATATTAATACTGTAATTAGTTATATTTTGACAACGATACAGTTTATATGTATGTTTCGCACTACTGAAAGTATTGTAATACGTGGTATTGTGTTGTAATCAGTGGTGAGAAATAAATCAACTTGACATGTTCAAAAAAATTCCTCCCTCATCTTCCACTAGTCTCTTGTAATTTTTCCTCCCATCTATGTAATTATGTAGTTCTCAATTCGTTCGAGCAATCAATCATTCATGATATGAAACACAGTCATAGCTCAGTCACTCAAAATGATTCAGAAATTTTACTTGTTAGAATGAAATCAGGCGATGATTCTTCTTCTCTGGAGGCTTGTGCTTTGCGGCAGTCTGCTAATCTGTACAAATAAAATGCCTTGTAATTTTGGGAACGTTGTATAATCAGTCGGGAAACATCAGATCAAGCGGATATTGGCTTTGATGAAGTTTGACCTTCCGAAGAAGTGATTGAGCTCTTGGATTATTAAATGCAGGTTCGTATCCAGTCTTTCTGAAGTTCCCTTCTAATTAACAACTACACAATATATCGATGAATATCATTAATTCTCAAATGTCAAATACACACCTTTTGTATGAGGGAGCAATATATATGTATATTTCCCTTTTAACCGTACAATTTCGTCTCAGTTATCTTTTGTCATAAATCTCAGTATTCAGATTACAATTCTTCAAACCAAGCTCAGGCTAATCGGCACGAAGACAATCTCGGAAGCGATTTTTCTAACAACCACCAGAGAGAGTACTGCAAATAATAATATAGCTATTGTATGAAACTACGTTGCGCATGGATTCTGCGAGTATGAAGATAGAAAATTAGTAAACGTCATTCAAGGGTAGAATTGTATCAGAATAATTCATCGAATATAAAGAGATATTACAATTGCCTCTCGCAGCGAGCAAATTTAATGATAATACACTTTGCGAGCTAACAGAAAAAATTTGTTGGGTTGTTTATTCAAAAGAGGAATATTTTGAATTAATAGAATTTTACTATAGAGAATATGGGTAACATGTTAAGACAGTAAGTTACGAGAATACCTAAGCTGTAGCTTTTACATGTACTGGGGTATACCCACATCCCGAGTACATAACCAGGGAAGATGTAGACTGTTGTAATTACGAAAAAGGTCTACCCATTTGGGAACTGGCCTTCACAGGGAAACCCTGGAAAACCCGGAAGAATAGACCCCAGCTCAGGTATTAAAGAAGATAGGAAAGCCTAAATCCAGTAATTTTGAAATATATAGAAGCTCCATAGATTAGATCGAAGGAAAAGTGCCTCATAGCCAAAAAAAATTTTACAATATTGCTCAAATAAATTTTTCAAAATTCTTCTTTCGACGATGTAACCGGCGATCTCGTTGCGAAGTCGATGGAACAGGAACACTGGGTACGGACAGCGGGTAGGCGACATACAGCGTTTGATGGAGGCGGCACGGAGGACAGGCGATGGCTTATGGTACAGGACAGAAGCTGGTAATGTGCCGTAGAAACAACAAGATGATCTCAGGAACAGATGGTTAGGGACGTGAACATGGAACAGGTTTAAAGTGGAATAAGAAAAGGTTCTGACTGAATAAATCCCTGGAAGAGAGTGGATTAAGGCAACGAAGTCCATATTTCATCGTTGAACTCAAAATCGGAGTGGATTCTTTCTTCCATCTGTACTAGACTGGAACATCTATCAGTCCTGACAATCGCGAATTTTTTTGTAGTCCTCAATACCAAAGTTGTTTTGCATTACAACTGCTGATTATCCAAAACATTGCCAAACATTTAAATTTTGTTGTAGCTCATATCGAATGTATTCCTCTCAAAAAATTTTTGTAATCTAATCTTCGTTTTGTTATAGTGCAGGTGGAAGTAGAGCATTGAATCTGTCCGAGGTTTGCTTTCAATTACGAAATTATGGATAAAATTTAAGTTTACACCTGATGAAAAATTTTAAACATAGGCATATGACACTAACTCCACAAAAGGAATAATTTCTAGAAAAAAACTCTCTGAAAAATTTTCATCATTCTTATAATTGATTTATAGATCCACCTGCAAATAAATGTCATTAATGATGATGTATGTTCATTTAACAAATCATCCACTTGCAGAATCTTCATTCTCTCATGAACATTTATGGAAATATATTTCAACAATTATGTCCATAATATGAAACACACAAACTGCTATTCTTAAAATGGTAATTAACATTCTTAAATTAATTCTCCTGGTAGAAAAGGCATAATGAAAAATCTAAAAATTATAATAATTTTCTCTCGCGCAACCAGAGAGTTTCTTCAATTGTTTGCAGCAGTGACATTATCGACTGCTGCTCCGTTTCACAGTTCATTTGTTTTCTCGCGCGAACAGCGCACATCATACACACAGCGTATTTACCTACATATCCCGCACTGTTCAAGTTTCACACACAATTCTCACATAAGTGCCGTGTCTTGAGGAAATGCATATGCACTTTCATTGTATATCACTCTGGCTCCTGCTCATAGTCCACACTTACAAACACTAATAATTAACAAATTCTTCTACCTATCTTAAAATTTTGTGCTAAACTATCACAAGAGTAATCTCACTGTCTCTTAACCTATCACAGGAGTAATCTCACTGTCTCTTACCCTCTAGACAACATAAACATCTTGATATTTATATACACATTCGACTCATAGTCAAATTCCACTCTAAATTCTTCTCCATATTTGGTATCACAGATCTACGACCCTTCAAAAAATTTCTTAATATCATTATGCTGGAATAATCTCTTTATTCTTTTCGATTCGTGATATGCCAACAAGTATGATCGAGGATTTGGTATATTTACAATAACATATTGTCTGGTGTAAATAAGATTCAATTTCTTTATGTTCTTCATCAGTTTCGAGGAATGGATGTGTCGCCTCAATAAAACCTTTTCTCCAAGATGAAACGTCTGAATCCAGTGAATTCGTTTATCATATGTCAATTTCCGTTGTATTGCCTTTTCAGTTAAATTGACAAGTGCGAGTCGAATCTTTTCCTCCCATTTTAAATTCTGGTCTTCATACTTTGGCAGATGGTTTATCCAGAAGTTCTTTTCAATCTGACTAAACATAAGCTCTGTTGGAGTAAAGTTAGTTGAGGTATGTGTCAGATTTGGTCCAAGAACATAATCCAACGCTGAAATAAATATTCCGCCACTAATATTAAGTCCAAACGGGACAACTCTAAATTGGTAACTTCTCCTGGCATAGATAAATGCAGTATATTTCCTAGATTCTTCATCCATTTGGACCTGCCAGTACGAACTTCTCAAATCGACACAAGTTAAATACGAAACATCCTGGAAATTTTGAATTAATTCATCTATATTTTCCGGATGAGTTCTTACAGGTACTATTATTTTATTAATCTCTCTCGCATCCAGAACTAATCTTACGTTGCCTCCAGGTTTTGGAATGACTAAGAGCGGAGAACAATATGGACTAGTTGATGGCTCAATCAAGTTCCATTCTAACATTCTATTTATCTCCCTTTGAACAGATTGTTTTAAACACAAGGGGATCGGATAGTGCGTGTAAGTCTGATGTGGCTTCAGTTGTAGGTGACAAATATACCCTTTAATAATTCCTGGTTTCTCATCAAAAATCTCTTCATATGCCTCTAACAAATAATGAAGCTGCTGCCTTTGTTCTCCGGTAAGCTGATTTGATTCACTAGCTTTTATCATTGTTGTTTGGTTAAAGTCCTCCTGTTGTGTCAAATCCTTTGAAAGCTCCTTCCAACGACCGTTTGTAGTGTCAATTAATTGAATTATGGCACCGCGACAATATTTCTCATGCACCGTTTCCTTTCTGTTTAAATCCGGTGCTATCCCTTCTCCATTTAATCTAAATTTAACTATTCCTTCCAAAAAATCAATCTGACAATCATACTCCTGCATACCCCCAATACCAAGAATACAGTCCACTAATAACTTCTCCACTACAAGGAACGTGCATTTTATCGCTACATTTCCCATTTTCATCTCTAATTGCATTTGTATTTTGACATTGGGAGAGCGTGCTCCAACAGCTCCGATGATTTTGCAGTTCTGTACCGGCAAAATTGGTAGCTTCTTCTTCCTAATAATTCTCCTAAAAAGAGCGCCTGAGATGAAATTGGTGGAAGCGGCGGTGTCTAATATCACATTCGTTGGAACTTCCTCTATTTCAACAAATACTTCCGAGACCGGAACACTCGATCTGTCATAATGACACGTTATTAAATCCTTTGTTAACTCTTCAGTCAACAGCTCACCATCATTATATCTTAACAATTGTAATTTTACTGTTTCGCCCCTAACAGATCCCCTGATCGTTCCTCCGGGGCAAGTTGCGGTCATGTTTAGTTTGATTGTTGGTCCGATTGGTATTTGTCTCTTCAGCTACTTCAGTGATTATCGGTTGTTGTGGTGAATTCTGTCTATATTGTCTTGCTTGATTCGTGCAATTATTGTTGTTGTTCTGCTGGTGTTGGTAGAACTGTCCTGTGTTGCCATACATTGGATTATATCGATTAAAATTCCTATTGTTCCTAAAATAGCCCCTCGCTGCACCATTACTAAAGTTTCCTTTATGGTAATAATTATTGTTTGCATTTTGTCCATTTCTAAGTCTCCTCGGACAGTGCAGTTGGTTATGATTATTGTTACTGCTATCATTACTGCCATTCCCATTCGAGTTGCAGCTCGAATTCGCTTCTATTGCTCTTCTTTGTTATGACATTTCTCTTGCCCTTTTATTGTCCTCCTCAATTATATCAATATGATCAAGCGTAGTCATAAATGAGTCTATATCTATCATTTATATATAACAGCTGATTCCTTATACTGGTGGGTAGTCTGGACTTGAGTATCCTAAGTATATCCGGCAAAGGAATCGGTACATCCCAATACAAAGATTTATTAATGTATTTTTCAAAATATCTCTTTAGAGATCCTCTAGAAAATGAGAAAGGCTCAGGATATAATACTTCTTGCCTAAGTCTTCCTTGTGTTCCAGCGGACCAATATCTTGCTGGAAAAGCCTGCTCAAATTCCTTATAACATTTACAAGAAGATGTTTGTTCGGATGCCCACAATGCTCCTGATCCTTGTACAGCGTTATTACAAATGACTGAAGCGATTTCACAGCTCTACAATAACTTTATTGTTTGAGATATTTTCACATTGCTTTCCACACACATACAAAAACTCAAAAAGTTTTTTTAGGCATTCACAAATGTTCGATATGTGCCCCTTTAGTGATTCGGCAGACATCAAGCCGATAATCAAGTTCCTCCCACACTCGGCGCAGCATGTCCCCATCAATGAGTTCGAAAGCATCGTTGATGCGAGCTCGCAGTTCTGGCACGTTTCTTGGTATAGAAGGTTTAAACACTGAATCTTTCACATAACCCCACAGAAAGAAATCGCATGGGGTTAAGTTGGGAGAGCGTGGAGGTCATGACATGAATTGCTGATCATGATCTCCACCACGACCGATCCATCGGTTTTCCAATCTCCTGTTTAAGAAATGCCGAACATCATGATGGAAGTGCGGTGGAGCACCATCCTGTTGAAAGATGAAGTCGGTGCTGTCGGTCTCCAGTTGTGGGATGAACCAATTTTCCAGCATGTCCAGATACACGTGTCCTGTAACGTTTTTTTCGCAGAAGAAAAAGAGGCCGTAAACTTTAAACCGTGAGATTGCACAAAACACGTTAACTTTTGGTGAATTGCGAATTTGCTGCACGAAGCGTGAGGTTTCTCTACCGCCCAGATTCGCACATTGTGTCTGTTCACTTCACCATTAAGAAAAAATGTTGCTTCATCACTGAAAACAAGTTTCGCACTGAACGCATCCTCTTCCATGAGCTGTTGCAACCGCGCCGAAAATTCGAAACGTTTGACTTTGTCATCGGGTGTCAGGGCTTGTAGCAATTGTAAACGGTAAGGCTTCTGCTTTAGCCTTTTCCGTAAGATTTTCCAAACCGTCGGCTGTGGTACGCTTAGCTCCCTGCTTCCTTTATTCGTCGACTTCCGCGGGCTACGCGTGAAACTTGCCCGCACGCATTCAACCGTTTCTTCGCTCACTGCAGGCCGACCCGTTGATTTTCCCTTACAGAGGTATCCAGAAGCTTTAAACTGTGCATACCATCGCCGAATGGAGTTAGCAGTTGGTGGATCTTTGTTGAACTTCGTCCTGAAGTGTCGTTGCTCTGTTATGACTGACTGATGTGAGTGCATTTAAGCACGACATACGCTTTCTCGGCTACTGTCGCCATTTTGTCTCACTGCGCTCTCGAGCGCTCTGGCGGCAGAAACTTGAAGTGCGGCTTCAGCCGAACCAAAGTTTATGAGTTTTTCTACGTATCTGTAGTGTGTCGTGACCATATGTCAACGAATGGAGCTATAGTGAATTTATGAAATCGCTTCAATCATTTGTAATAGCCCTGTATATATCCAGATACAAAACTAATCTTTCGCCATTCTGCCCAAGATCGTGGAAATAGACCTCTGAAACTTCGAATAAAGACTACAGGATGAACATTGTTTTTGTCAGGGTTAAAGATTTGAAATTGTCTCTGTTTAATCATCTTTTCCTCAACGGTGCTACGATTCCAAAAATCATCCTGTTCGTACTCTTCCCTGTGGCTATCCATAATATCGAATCTAAGTTGTGACGTTCCAGTTCTGTCTACATCGGATCTTGACGTGGACGGAATGTCACGCGCAGATTGAGAATTTCATTTCCTACTTCTCGCTGTTTGTAAATCCTCCTGTGAGAGATTTAGTGATCTTTCGATATTTTCTTTCCAACGCGAAAATTCTTCGCCAAGTTGTTCACGAACTTCCTTTAACGCTTTGTTGAAAAAATTCTCTTCGGAACTCTCCGAAATTGACTGTAAAGCTACTTTCACAGTTTCTTCTATGGTTTCCGAAGGAAAATTTTACCGCTCTAATGTCATTTCTGAAAACTTTCCCGCAAGTACATTCATTCTATGTTCCACTGTCGTCTGTTTTTCCTTCACTTCGTCAAATTGCTTCTTTAGATTATCTTGGGATTCTATAATTTCTGGTATCATAGCTACGGAACACTGTATGTCCTCTCGAGCTTGTATTACTTGAGGAAACAGTTCTACTTGTTTTTGTATCGTGTCAATTTTGACGGATACATATTCGGTTAGTTCCGCTTTTAATTTACTATTGTTTTCTTCGCATTGTTGGCGGACCTGCTCAATTTTAGCAATAAGATTCTGTTCGGTCCTTTCTGCCTGTTCTTTTATTTCCTGTGTCTGGGTATTTAATCTCTGATCTAATTCGCTAAAGGTTGCTCTTAATTGATTTTGTAATTCTGTTTGATTTTCGGCTAATTGATTTTGGAGTTCATTTTGTATAACGAATAAGTCTCGTTTTACCTCCGCTTGGCCTTCGGCTAATAGAGACAACTGTTGCATAATAACAACTAATGTGGCAACAACACTCTGATTAGCTGTTGTATGAATGTTTTCTGAACCAGCGAGATTATTTATATTGCTACCGATAGCCACAACAGTCTCAGAATTGCTATCCGTGGCCTCTGCTTCTGCGCAAACAGCTGAAGGCTGTTGCACGTCTCGTTGCTGATTCAGTGACATTTTTAATGCCGCTCTAGTCAATACCATTAAATAACTGTCAATATCAGGTTCTAGTCTCTAAATACTGTTTCAAATTCACTGTCGTAGACACACTTAACTTTCAAATTACTTCACAGATGGTATAAAGTTCAATGTCCAGATACGAAAATCACACAATATACAGTTCTACAATCTAATTACTATCTGGAAAAAGTTCTTTCTAAATTGATTTCAAACTATTTTAACTACCGCATAAAAACAATTAGATTTCTCTGGCCTCCTCCTGTAGTCTCGGTGTTGTCCAATAGTTGAAATCGTTTCTTGGTATCAGCAATCTTTTACTATGGGCACCGAAGCTCTCTTCAGATTAGTTACCTCTGGTTCTCGTTGGTTTTCATGAAACAAAAAATACATATATTATATAACAATCCACGAGTGTCCTGTCATGGTCGCCACTGTAATTTTTCCTCCCATCTATGTAATTATGTAGTTCTCAGTTCGTTCGAGCAATCAATCATTCATGATGTGAAACACAGTCATAGCTCAGTAACTCAAAATGATTCAGAAATTTTACTTATTAGAATGAAATCAGGCGATGATTCTTCTTATCTGGAGGCTTGTGCTTTGCGGCAGTCTGCTAATCTGTACAAATAAAATGCCTAGTAATTTTGGGAGCGTTGTATAATCAGTCGGGAAACCTCAGATTAAGCGGATATTTGGCTTTGATGAAGTTTAACCTCCCGAAGATGTGATGGAGCTCTTGGATTATTAAATGCAGGTATGTATCCAGTCTTTCTGAAGTTCCCTTCTAATTAACAACTACACAATATATCGATGAATATCATTAATTCTCAAATGTCAAATACACACCTTTTGTATGAAGGAGAAATATATATGTATATTTCCCTTTTAACCGAACAATTTCGTCTCAGTTATCTTTTGTCATAAATCTCAATATTCAGACTACAATTCTTCAAACCAAGCTCAGGCTAATCGGCACGAAGAAAATCTCGGAAGCATTTTTTCTAACAACCACCAGAGAGAGTACTACAAAGAATAATTATGCGCTCATGGCATAGCTATTGTATGAAACTACTTTGCGCATGGATTCTGCGAGTATGAAGATAGAAAATTAGTAAACGTCATTCAAGGGTAGAATTGTATCAGAATAATTCATCGAATATAAAGAGATATTACACTCTCTCTCTAACAACCACGTTCTTCACCGCATGTTAAACCTGAATCTCCATTTCCTTTCTCTTCCAAATGATGCAAAATCTATTTTAAATGATATCATAAGGGGTTCCGTTATTGTATCATGTGTTATAAAAATCACTACCAACCACTAACTTCACAAATTCTTTTTTGAAACATATTTTATTGTCTCTTGCCATCACCGGTTTCGAATGGGTTGTTCATCATCAGATGGATGCATTGTATTTACGGGACGAAATGAATGCTATGGTGCCAAAGAATGTGTCCTAGTTGCTTTGAGGGTTGCATTTTTCTCCGTGTTGTACGGATTATGGTATTGAATAAACACAACAGTATTACTATGTCGCGTGTTTTTTACTCTTAGTCACGACTGCACAAATTTCAAAGTGGGTCATCGGTTGCAATTCTTATGCATTATACACCGAACAACCCGATTTTACATTAACATCACCTATTCCACAGGTACTGTAGGCTACTGGTGACAAGAAGGAAGAAACAGCATGTGGTTTAAAGCAGTGTTCACAGGACGTACGTGGAGTGACTCAAACAGGGAAGTCAAGGATAACCTCACTGGGAATCCTCTGTGTTCTTTTCGCGTGCGTGTTACGTCAGCTTCGGAAGAAAATCGTGATTTCTGTGCGTTGAGAGTCTCCGCTAGTAGAACAAAGAAGGCGGTTTGAAATATCCGTATTGTCATCGTCTATATAATTTTCCTGGTGATCCCAAACCACATGAGGTGGAAGCGTGTGATGGTTCATTTTCCGGTCACTGAGAAATGTGTTACTGCCTCTAAAACCGCAGAGTGAACAGTTTCGGCCATCAACTCTAAGACTGGTTTGACGCATCTCTCCAACCAGTTCCCTTACCAGCTAGCCTTTTTTATTTCAGCTTGACTGCTGCGCCTTGTGATATCTACACTACTGGCCATTAAAATTGCTACACCAAGAAGAAATGCAGATGATAAATGGGTATTCATTGGACAAATATATTATACTAGAACTGACATGTGATTACATTTTCACGCAATTTGGGTGCATAGATCCTGAGAAATCAGTACCCAGAACAACCACCTCTGGCTGTAATAACGGCCTTGATACGCCTGGTAATTGAGTCAAACAGAGCTTGGATGGCGTATACAGGTACAGCTGACAATGCATCTTCAACACGATACCACAGCTCATCAAGAGTAGTGACTGGCGTATTGTGACGAGCCAGTTGCTCGGCCACCATTGAACAGACGTTTTCAATTGGTGAGAGATCTGGAGAATGTGCTAGCCAGGGCAGCAGTCGAACATTTTCTGTATCCAGAAAGGGCCGTGCAGGACCTGCAACATGCAATAGTGCATTATCCTGCTGAAATGTAGGGTTTCGCAGGGGTCGAATGAAGGGTAGAGCCACAGGTCGCAACACATCTGAAATGCAACGTCCACCGTTCAAAGTGCCGTCTATGCGAACAAGAGGTGACCGAGACGTATAACCAATAGCACCCCATACCATCAGGCCAGGTGATACGCCAGTATGGATTTGACGAATACATGCTTCCAATGTGAAAAAAATGTAATATCCCGTGTTCAGTGGCAATAGCGTATAATACAAAACTGTTAGGGGTAAGTGCAGATATTTCTGGTGATGACTGAGGACAACATATTGAACATCATTACGTCAGTATTTACTTCTTTTCCAGACTAATAATTATAGCTATTATAAGTAGGATGTTTTTAGGTTGGTTAGTACGTGTGACACAAGCAAACAATTGGAGTTGACTTTGTCCACTCCAGTAGCTGCGCGGTCAGCGCGCTGTGGAATCCCAAGTGGAAAGGCCCATGTTCGATTCCCTGCCGGGTCGGAGATTTTCTCCACTGTGGGACTGGGTGTTTGTTGTCCTTACGTTCATGTCGTCATAATTGACATTCCACTGTTCAGTTGGCTACATGAACACTTCCCTAAAGCCAATAAACTTAAAAAAAATTATTTTCCCCTGGGCAGCAGATCAGGTACTGAAGTGTGGATGCATGGAGGCAAAAGGACAGGCTTCGTCCACTTCACGTGTAGAAAACAGCAGGTAGTAAATTAAGTGATGTATTTGCAGGTAGACCGTTGGAAGCCGAGAGAAGTTTGTGCTATTAAGGTACCAATGATCACAATATCTGTAATATATTCCTAGCACCCTGTATGTGCATACTGAGGGGTTCTAGTGTTAGCAGTTCATTTGTCACGGTCATCGACTTTCAGATGGCGCTCAGGAGTCCTGGCTATAAACCCTCTGTTTTTAACTCAAAAATGTTCAAATGGCTCTGAGCACTATGGGACTTAACATCTATGGTCATCAGTCCCCTAGAACTTAGAACTACTTAAACCTAACTAACCTAAGGACATCACACAACACCCAGCCATCACGAGGCAGAGAAAATCCGGGAAAATCCGGGAATCCAACCCGGGAACCCGGGCGTGGGAAGCGAGAACGCTACCGCACGACCACGAGATGCGGGCTGTTTTTAACTCTTCAGACAGTAACTGTGCTGAGTTTAAAGCCGAACAGTGGTAACAACATTCATTCCAGGGTTACAACCACGCCTAAGCGACGAGTACGTACGCCTGTTGGGCAGCTTTGGCCGCCATCTGAACGGGATCTTATTGCGGGCCTGCGGGAAGCTGGATGGACGAGACAACGGATTGCTGCGCATGTTGGGTACAATGTATCGATGCTGTGTCGCTGTTTTTAGAAGTGTAGACCAGCTTTTCCGTAATAAAGGCACACGCCAACATCGACGCATTGTGCGAGCAGTGGTGGTCGACCTCACATCATATAGGGACGAAATCTGGGCACATGATGCACTTGCCCTGTCATTAGGCGGCATTGGGAACTGTCTGCATGCAGCAGGATTATGATCAAGTGTGCCTCTGGGCAGGCTGCCACTGACACCACGACACACCAAGCAAGGCTATTCTGGTGTCATGAAAGGGTTGACTGGAGAGTAGAGCGGCGCTCTATTGTTTTCAGTGATGAGAGAAGGCTCTGTCTGGATGAGTGATGGACTAGTGAGCTGCTTATTCCAGAACGCACTGACACGTCGGCGCTTCCAGCCCTGGGTGCGTTATGCGTGGAGGGGGGATGATTTGTTCCTGCAGGGTAAAGTAACCAGTGCCTGCTACGTTGCACAGGTTATTATCACCGTGCTACTGTTATTTTTTCGACAGGGACGTGATGTGCTTTTTCAGCAGGCAATGCACGTCCACACACGCCTGCTGCGATGCAACATGCTCTTCGTGGTCTACATCAACTGCCCTGGCCAGCAACATCACCAAATCTATCGCCAATTGAACACTATGGGTCAGGATGAAGCGGGAACTTACTCGTATTTCACAGGCTGCAAGAACCATTGCAGAATTGCAACAAAAAGCACAAAATGGTTGGGACAATCTATCACAGGATGCCACATCAGCAACTTTGTAACCGTTTGAGTGCGAGGATACAAGCCTACGTTGCCGCTAGAGAGGGGTGTACTGTGTTTAGATGCGGCTGTTTGACCACCCTTTACTGTGTCATGTCTGTTTTGTTACACCGGAGCCAAGGTAGCCCCTGAGGACCGGCAACCCATATAACACTACAGAGGACGAGGTTGTCTGTGCCCAAGGCGCATCCAAAAGCACCATGGTAAACACAGGCTGTTTACTTACAAGATACTGGAAACAGACATTCCGAGCACTACTTGGCTCCGGCGTGCAGGAAGTATCACTACGCCGAAATCTGACTGGCTGGAGACAGCTATTTAGGGGCTAGAACCAGGCCCAAAGTTCAGTTCACGCCGGATGCCGACCTCGTGTACTGCGACCGTCGAAGATTACGTCTTCGTCTCGGAATTGGACTGTTACTTGTGTGTGAGTGTGTTACCATGAACATTTGTGGAAAATAAGAAGTGAACTTTTGGTTGCCTCAATTAGGAGACTTTGTTTCTTTATTGTTACCGTTCGTTTGTATGTTCAGCCACCAACCTTGTGAACTTACATCAATAGAAGTTGTGTTTGTGAAAAAATGCTAATTGTCAGTCACAACATGTTTCATTTGGCCTGCATTTATTACAATATACTCCTACAACGATGAACTAACTGTGATGTGACTCGCTCGTCAGTAAAGTGACCCTCCCCTTGAGGGTGTTGCATTTTTTTCAGCAGTGTATTTTTACTTTTTTAGTGAATTTTGCACTTGGTAAGCCTGCCTCATGATCTCTCATTAGTTTGCCGGCCGCGGTGGTCTATCGGTTCTAGGCGCTCAGTCCGGAACCGCGCGACTGCTACGATCGCAGGTTCGAATCCTGCCTCGGGCATGGATGTGTGTGATGTCCTTGGGTTAGTTAGGTTTCAGTAGTTCTAAGTTCTAGGGGACTGATGACCACAGATGTTAAGTCCCATAGTGCTCAGAGCCATTTGAACCATTCTCTCATTAGTTTCAACATGGCTGTTCTCAAAGTGGTCAGTTCCTTTTACCATTAATCTAATATATTTACGTCTTGAAGAGGCTTCCAAACTATCTATTCTAAGTCATATTTAGAACTTTGTGTATGTGTGGGGGGGAGGGGGGGACAGATTATGTGCACTCAACGGCGAGGTTATCAGCGCAGTATTGTTTCGCAGGATGTCTTCTTACGCCCATGGCTTATAAAACTGTAACTCTCCCAATTCGCTGGAAAGATCAGACTATGACCTCAAAACCCACACGACAGCCATCGTCCATTCTAACGTACGCCACAATCTGAATTGTTTGCCCACTGTTCTCTCAAGAGCTGACAGGACAGCCTCATCAGCATGTTGAATGAGGCCACCAGACATACGCTCTGAGTGTGCAAGGTGACCCTTCCTAGCCCTTGCTTCAATTTTCCCAAGGTGAGGTTATGCCAACGTTAGAACATGCCAACGATTAATAGTTTATCCTTATGTGCTTTGTTTTGTGGTTGTAAGTTCCTATGGGACCAAACTGCTGAGGTCATCGGTCCCTAGACTTACAAACTACTTAGTCTAACTTAAACTAACTTATGCTAAGGACAACATACACATTCCTACCCGAGGGAGGATTCGCACCTCTGATTTGGGGGGGGGGGGGGGGTAGCCGCCGCGCATACCGTGACACGGCACCAGAGACCGCGCGGCTATCCGACGCGGCTGCGCTTGGTTTCCCCTGACACGGGACAGAGCAGCTTTTCCAACAGATGGTATGTGTAACAGCGGCACAGTTTCAATGGAGAGACACTACCTCAGACTTGTTGGTCAGGGGTATGAATGTAGTGCACATAGTTCAGGTGTTTTGGGATTTCTTTGACGCACTGCTGCGTGAAACAAAAATGTGACTATTCATGCTGCCCTTCTTCGTATATTTTCAGTAACCCGTGTTAATGCTACTTGGTAAGTGCCCCACACACCGATAGGTTGAGGACGGCTTTACCTGGTCAATATTTTTAAAATCTTATGGAACTTCTTTAATTACATAAATATAATTCAAGGACTGCTACAGTTCTTTTTGATGCCTTTGAGAGCTCCTCTTGTATTTCGACAGTACTAAGGTATTTGTTCCTACTGCATTTGTCAAAAACTTTTTGAAATTCAGAGATGTAGTGTGAGCTCCCCTCTTCACTTTTGACGCTATGTCCTCATATTCAGTTGGCTTAATTTCATCTGGGAAAGTATCAAGCTTCTTCAGTAAGTGATTTCTCATTTTCCCTTTATTATTGTCTTCATTCCCCAAATAGCTTTTCCATCATTGATCACTGTGCTTCTAATTCTGTGCTTCCTAAAGTGAGAGGTTAACAGTCTTTGTGTGTGCCGGCCGCGGTGGCCGTGCGGTTCTGGCGCTGCAGTCCGGAACCGCGGGACTGCTACGGTCGCAGATTCCAATCCTGCCTCGGGCATGGATGTGTGTGATGTCCTTGGGTTAGTTAGGTTTAAGTAGTTCTAAGTTCTAGGGGACTTATGACCTAAGATGTTGAGTCCCATAGTGCTCAGAGCCATTTGAACCAGTCTTTGTGTAGCATCTACACAACTCTATTTCAATCTCCTGTGTATTTCATCTATCCTCCATCCATTCTTTTCTAGCTTTTCTAAATTTCTGATTAATTTTATAACTGAGTGACCTATGTATCTTCTGCTAACTTTTAACGTTTCCAAATTCGTAGTTACTTTATTAATTTCAGTAACCTATCAGTTAATCATGAACGCATTTTTTCGTATTTTCCTATCCTAATACATTTTACTGTGTTTTCTTAGTACTAGTTTATGCTCACTATCAATATCAGTAACAAGATTACTCATTCAGCTCCTTACTCGATTCCTGTATCTGACAGATCTTCCTTTATCACTTCTCGAAAAGTTTATTTGCAGTCAGTAACTCCTATCACAGAATTTTATTTCACTTTATACTTTTTATTTTCCTCTCTCCAATTATTTTCAGTTCCCTAAATTCATCAGCTGTAGGAAACAGAAGATCTAAAGTAAATGTTCTAAAGTGAAGATGACCATTATTTTACAGGGTGGGCATACAGTCTTTGCCCAAGTATCAATATTTGTTTTACAAAAACTATAGAACTTACAAATTTGTGTTTTACGACTGATGAAAGAATTTTTTGTTACAATGTCGGTAAACATAAACATATGCGCCGTTTTTTGCTCGAAGACTATCTAATCGATTATCGATTTCGCACCCTACGTTTCACAACGTTCTTTGTGTAACACTAGCAACACCATCTGTTATCCTTCTTCTTAACGTATGCAGATAAGGTACTTGTGTGGCGTAAACTTCGCCCTTTACGTAGCCCTACAAAAAGAAATCTAATGGCGTTAAACCTGCTGATGTACCAGACCAGACAGCGAGACCATCACGCCAAAGCTACCCCTCTGGACACGCTTCGTTAAGAAAATTTCTAGAATGAAGTCTCCAACGCGGTGGTGCACCACGTTGTTGGAGAATCACATTGGACTGCAAGTCTCTCAGTCGCGGTTCTGCAAAGTGTTCTAGCATATTCAGATAGATGTTGGCTGTTACTGATTTCTCGACAGAAAAGAAAGAGCCAATGACTTTATTGTGCATTAAACCTCACCACACCTTCATTTTAGGGGTATCCCTAGGGTGGTCTAAGACAATGTGTGGACACCTTTCATTGTGCTTGTCAATTTTACCTCATATGTGGAAATTAGCTGGCCCTCCCAAGTCTATCAGAAGTAGTATTGGAATGTTGTTTACTCCCGGGGCCTTGTTTCGACTCAGGTCTTTCAGTGCTGTGTCAAATTCTTCATGCAGTATCACATCTCCCATTTCATCTTCATCTACGTCCTCTTCCTTTTCTATAATATCGCCCTCAAGCACATCGCCCCTGTATATACCCTCTTCATACTCCTTCCATCTTTCTGCTTTCTCCTCTTTGCTTAGAACTGGTTTTCCGTCTGAGCTCTTGATATTCATGCAAGTGGTTCTTTCTTCTCCAAAGGTCTCTTTAATTTTCCTGTAGGCAGTACCTATCTTACCCCTAGTGATACATGCCTCGACATCCTTACATTTGCCGGCCGGTGTGGCCGTGCGGTTCTAAGCGCTTCAGTTTGGAACCGCGTGACCGCTACGGTCGCAGGTTCGAATCCTGCCTCGGGCATGGATGTGTGTGATGTCCTTAGGTTAGTTAGGTTTAAGTAGGTCTAAGTTCTAGGGGACTGATGACCTGAGTAGTTAAGTCCCATAGTGCTCAGAGCCATTTTTTTTCCTTACATTTGTCCTCTAGCCATCCCTGCTTAGCGACTTTGCACTTCCAGTCTCTTTTTTCAGACGTTTGTATTCCTTTTTGCCTGCTTCGTTTATGGCATTTTTATATTTTCTCCTTTCATCACAGAAGTTCAATATATATTGTTACCCAAGGATTTCTACTAGCTCTCGTCTTTTAACCTACTTGTTACTCTGCTGCCTTCACTATGTCACCTCTCAAAGTTACCCATTCTTCTTCCCCTGTTCTTGTCAGTTCTTCCCTAATGCTCTGTCTGACACGCTGTACAGCCTCTCGTTCTTTCAGTTTATCCAGGTCCGTTCTCTTAAAATTCCCACTTTTTTTGTTGTTGCTTCAGTTTTATTGGCTCTGAGCACTATGGGACTCAACTGCTGTGGTCATCAGTCCCCTAGAACTTAGAACTACTTAAACCTAACTAACCTAAGGACAGCACACAACACCCAGCCATCACGAGGCAGAGAAAATCCCTGACCCCGCCGGGAATCGAACCCGGGAACCCGGGCGTGGGAAGCGAGAACGCTACCGCACGACCACGAGATGCGGGCGCTTCAGTTTTAATCTGCAGTTCATAGCTAATAGATTGTGGTCAGAGTCCACATCTGCCCCTGGAAATATCTTACAATTTAAAATCTAAATCCCTGTCTTACCATTATATAATCTGATATCTTTTAGTATCTCCAGGGTTCTTCCATGTATAGAACCTTCTTTCATGATTCTTGAACCAAGTGGTAGCTATGCTCTGTGCAAAATTCCACCAGGCGGCTTCCTCTTTCATTCCTTACCCCCATCCTATATGCACCAACTACTTTTCCTTCTCTTTCTTTTCCTAGTATCGGATTTCCAGTCCCCGATGACTATTAAATTTTCGTCTCCCTTCACTTTCAGAATAATTTATTTTATCTCATCAAACATTTCTTCAATCTCTTCATCTGCGGATCTAGTTGGCATATGGACTTGTACTACTGCGGTGGATGTGGGCTTTTGTGTCAATCTTGGCTACAATAATGCGTTCACTATTTATTTATTTATTGATTTATTTAACCTGGCAAGATTAGGGCCATCAGGCCCTCTCTTACATCTACCCAGGCATTCTACTATGGTGTTCGTAATAGCTTACCCGCGCTCCTATTTTTTATTCATTGTTAAACCTACTTCTGCATTACCCCTACTTGATTTTGTAGTTATAATGCTGTATTCGCTGAGCCGTGCTGCGGCTTACGTTGGTGCTGTTCAAAAATGGTTCAGATGGTTCTAAACACTATGGGACTTAACATCTGATGTCACCAGTGCCCTACACTTAGAACCATTTAAATCTAACTGACCCAAGGACATCACACACATCCATGCCTGAGGCAGGATTCGAACCGTAGCAGCTGCGTGGTTCCGGACTGAAGCACCTAGAACCGCTCGGCCACAGCGGCCGGTGTTGGTGCTGTTTGTATGTTTCTGTCCTCTATTGGAGGCCAGACCGTATCGTTTAGTTCACATGGCTGCGGTTGTCTTCTTCTCGTGTTGACTGCCACCACTCGGTTTCGCAAGCGTTGTCTGTCAGATAGTGGCAGCAGCGGCGGTTGTCAATATGTAGTAACTGTGGCCCTATCTTCGGGGCGACGTCGTGGTTCTTTCGGGTCGTGTCAGTGTGCAGTTCATTTGGGAACTCAGGAGGAGCCAGGTCCGCGCAGTGAGAGAACGTGCCGGGACCGCTGGTGGTGCACATGGTGTGCAGGATCGAAGGCCTTTGGTCACGAGGGTGCACGACCTTGTCGTAAACCGGATCCTGCAAGCTTTGAGTGCATTTGGATTCAAGCAGGGATACCTCCACCATTGTGAGATCTTGCTATTCTCCAGTGACTTGGATTGGTGTTGCTGCTCGTGGTGTTGCCGAGGCGAAGAGCAGCGAGTGGAGTGCTTGGGGAAGGCGGATTGATTAGCTTTCCAGGACTTCTAATTACTATTTACTGTGCTCAGTTTGTTACTACTTGTTAAGTTCAACCAGCGGTATTTTTCCCTTCCTCGTGGCCGCTAACGCCGCAGTTACCTGCCCTGAGGGTTGGTGTGTATAACGGCAGTGTACGGGATAGCCGCGCGATCTGAGCCGTCTTGTCACAGTCTGTGCGTCTCTCCCCATCAGAGGTTCGAATCCTCCCTCGGGTGTGGGATTGTGTGTTGTACATAGCAGTAGTTAGTTTCAGTTAGATTAAGTAGTGTGTAGGTTTAGGGACCGATGACCTCAGTAGATTGGTCCGATAAGACCTCACCACAAATTTCCAAATTTCCTCCTGCCACTGAACTTCACTAATTCCCACTATATCTAACTTAAACCTGTCCATTTCCCTTTTTAAATTTTTTAACCTGCCTGCCCGATTAAGGGATCTGTCATTCCACACTCCGATCCGTAGAACGTCAGTATCGTTTCTCCTGATAACGATGTCCTTTTGAGTAGTCCCCACCCGGAGATCCGAATGGGGGACTTTTACCTCTGGAATATTTTACCCAAGATGACGCCATCATCATGTAACCATATAGTAATGCTGCATGCCCTCGGGGAAAAATTACAGCTGTAGTTTCCCCTTGCTTTCAGCCTTTCGCAGTACCAGCACAGCAACGCCGTTTTGGTTAGTATTACAAGGCCAGATCAGTCAATCATCCAGACTGTTGCCCCTGCAACTACTGAAAAGGCTGCTGCCCCTCTTCAGGAACCACACGTTTGTCTGGCCTTTCAACAGATACCCCTCCATTGTGGTTGCACCTACGGTACATCTGTCTCTATAGCTGAGGCACGCGAGCCTCCCCACCAACGGCAAGGTCCTTGGCTCATGGTATGTAATTTAATTTACATTCTGATGCTTCTGCTACTTGTATGGTTACGGTCAGTTTCACCAAGAATTTTGTGTGTGTTTGTTGTTGATAACTTCTCACTCTACTGCATTTACTTCATTGTTGTTCGTGCGCTCCCTTAACCTGAACCGGTAAGAGTCGTCCCAGGATCCCTACTTCAAAACTTGCTCTCTTCTGGCCGTCGCATCTTCCTAAATCCTACAATATTTTTGTGTGCCCTCTCCATTTCTATCCTTATATTCTCAACCTTCTTAGACAACGTAGCGTTCTAAAATTTCAGCAAACTGCTGTATCTGCCCCCGGCGGCAATTTCAGGGGATGCCAGATTCATTTTGTTGAAGAAAAACAGCCTTGTTTCATAAATTACCTAGCATCCAGAGCACGCTGGTTTATCGATTATTCATATGATTTTGAAACTCATTCCTGTTGGTTTCTAAACATTTTTGAACACATTCTACGTTGATTTCTGAACGAAGCATAAGTTGATTTTTGAATGCGTACATAGCGTATGCGATGTCTCTGCCAAGGAAATCCCCATCGCATCAAGAAATAAAAAGCTTTCCCGCAGACACAAGGGGATGGGGCTTTGCGAGCTGAGCCGAATAAAGCCGAACTGGTAAATGCCAATCGCTGTTTATGTGGTTGACTGGGTGAGCGAATAATCAGCGTTATTATATGTATTATCGAAATCCATAGATTCAGACTACCAGAGTGGAGATAAAAGACTAACAGGTAAGGAAGATTACTTATGATCTTCTCATTGTACCCAAGAAAATGAAAATTTGACAGAAGTCCCCGTTAGCAGCCGCTTAAGTTCTTCCTCGGAGTAGCGTGGAAAACGCGTTGAACGAACCGTAATAACGCCTGAACGCAGAGTTAACGCGGGATAACTGAAGCGGTGATTGCAGGAGGGTTAGCGAAGTTAACTGGAGAATAGGTTTTGACGGTGGCAGGAATAGTTACAAAATTAGTGATGGCAAGATTGTCCGTTGGAACGAGAAAGAAGAAGGAACGGGGACATCACACGAATTGTATGGAATAATATGACGATTCCAAATTTATTCAAAAATTTCTTACTACTGCCACTACTTTTCGAACTCGTGCTTGGGAAACTGGAGCATATGAACTAAATGTGAAACTATTTCGTAACATAAAACTTTTTGCTTTTAGTGAGAGTAATAGACATTTTATATTAGTACATCGTCAATTATATTCCGTCGTGTTATTTATGTAAATGATGTAGATAAAAACGATCATTTGTGCCAAAACAGCCTCACTTTTTTGGCGTGTGTTACAATTGCTGCAGCACAGGAAAGGCTTATTTCGTCTTATCTAGCAGACAGCGAAAAAATAGACGTAATCAAATCGAGAAACCACACCTCTCTTGGGTACTTTTCGTATTAACAGCGTTTTCTGTATTAGACAACCACATTTTGTTTATCGTTTGACGAACTTTGATAAGGTAATCGGTTCCTTAGCAGAAAGGAGAGGACGGGGGTGTAAAGCTGTAACAAGATTACAAAGAAAAAATGCTGGGACCTAAGGATCGAAGAAATGTGTCGCTAGTTTTGTAAAACCCTCGTCGCCACTGTTGTGGAGGCAGAGTTTGCGCTGTTGTTAGGTAGGCCGAGTTTGTGAGTTCGTGGAACGACTTCCGGTCCAGTACACCGCCAAGACAATTCCTCCCTGCCACTACTACACAGCTATCCCCCAGGATCAGGTAACAGCATCCGAGAGCGGATGTTCTACAACACTAACAAATTAGTAACAGTCACACAAATGAGTTAAAAAGGTTTACTTGTCTTTGGGACTTGTTGAATAATGAAATCTGTGACACTGCATGTAATATAACATAAAAAAGACCCTCAGTGGCTAAGTGCAAATAACCGTAGGTAAACTTCACAGTTCATAGCAAATGCAATCTACAACAAATGTCTGTTCACTTCCAAGAGTTTACTAAACGACATTCTCTGTCTAAGTCAGCCCTGGACGATGATCTATAGCCAAGTGGGTAGACTTGGCCACTGTTTGTATGTTTCGATACAGTGTATCGATACGTGGAACTGTTTCGCCGGCCGAAGTGGCCGTGCGGTTAAAGGCGCTGCAGTCTGGAACCGCAAAACCGCTACGGTCGCAGGTTCGAATCCTGCCTCGGGCATGGATGTTTGTGATGTCCTTAGGTTAGTTAGGTTTAACTAGTTCTAAGTTCTAGGGGACTAATGACCTCGGCAGTTGAGTCCCATAGTGCTCAGAGCCATTTGAACCATTTTTTTGGAACTGTTTCACTGTTTCGAAACTGCTATGTTTCACTGTTTCGAAACAGTGGTGTTTCATTCCGCACTGTGTCGGATTACGGGACCAGATTCGATCTCGAGCCAGCCACGGAAACTGTATCGTTGTTTCAAAATGACGCTGTTTCAGTCCACTTGTGCTTGGACGGACTAACTGTATCGAAACAGTGATGCTTCATTTCACTTTGTCTCGGACGAGATTCGGGCACGGCACAGATACGGAAATACGTTTAACATACTACTTCATCAAACTCTTTCAAGAGTGTCGAAATCTTTTTGACACACAACAGCATGATGCTTAAGATTTCCGAAAATAAAGTTTCGTTTCTAATTGACTGCTCTATTCCGAAATGGCGTAATACGAGTATATGCTTTATAAACACTAACAAACAATAAAATAAAGCACACTATTCGCATTCAAAATAATAAAAATGTGAAAAACATTCAGTTAAATTACACATGTCCAATAAAATATGCTTCTCTGTTCACGTACAGTAATCACATTAAAAAAACTCAAGTAAACCTACAACATTTTGACTTAGAAAAGGCGTAGTGTGGCAGTTTTTAGACATATACGTAAATTGGATGTACTTTCAAGCAATGTGATTGACGGATCATTGATGATATAATGGTGAACGGGAAGGGCTGGGAAGCATGGTGGATTTATAGTAATGATTTGAAACACCTTGAGGGACAAAAATTTTTTTCTCTTATATTTCGTTATTTTTTCGAATTATGTGGCTTTATTCATGAGTCTATAGTCAACGTGCCTATTCTCCACAATGTGTGCATGAATATTAGCAGGCCGGGTATATATTATCCATGCTAACGAAATTTGGGAATCCCAGTAGCGTATCCGTTCTTTCTGCAGTTTGTTCCCGCCTCCAGTACTATTACAAAACACAAACTGTTTCACTGTTTCGAAACAGCGTTTCGAAACATCACATTGTATTGTTTCATTTGTTTCGAAACAGTTATGTGTTTCAGTTTGCCCATCTCTACAAGTGGGCGAGAGTTGCTCTTCTGTCTTCCGAGTTGGCCTCGTCCGTTGTCGTCCGGTCATTGGCGGATTGTACTCGGCCGGCCATTGGCCGAGGCGAAGTCGATATCTTCATCAAAGCGCCGCCCGCGGCGCTGGTGGAACTTCCGCAAGTGGAGAGTCTCTATGGCACTAGCACCAGCTGGTTTTATGTTTCCTGTATTTATTTTTATGTCACGTAAAAGAGAACGTTATTAACTAATAGGTAATAAAGAGTGCAAATTTTCTGGAGAGTTCTTATTCTGCCGGTCACAAATAACCCACTCCCACAGTATTAATTGTGAGTTTTTTTAGGTGAGGGGGGTAGGACGTCAAACCGGCCGCCTGGAAGCAGGCGAGGCATCATAGGACATTTTAATTTTCACTGTCCTGAGTATAGGTTTGAGGGCATTACGAAAGAAATATACACGTTTGAATTCCACAGAGCAAAAAATAATGACGTGCAATAGAAAAATGTTGTAAGGAAGAGGCATGGCACTGCGTTTAGGCACACTGAAGACCAAATAACATGTCCTCGAACATATATGTTTTATATATCAAATTCTTCAGAAAGATGTGCCCCTACAAAATGAACATATTTTGAAAAACCGAATTTTTAAAAATTTTTGACGTCCTATCACAAACGCTCGTGCGATGGGAGGGGTGGGGGAGGGGGGTGCGGGCGGGCGCCACTATCAAGTTTTTGCCCCGGTTCGGAAATATCGTAGATCCGTGGCTGCTGCCGCAACTCTCAGCTTGTGAGAGCGCTTTCCTGTGTGACAAGTACAAAGCAACATTTTCAATATTTTCACACTATCGGTACATTACCGGTATTAACAACGGTCTCTGCATTTATATGTGAATAAAGTAATAGAGAGTTCTCTTGCTCTCATAAAGCTTCTTGTGATCTGCTAATTT
The DNA here is from genome assembly GCF_023864275.1 of Schistocerca cancellata. NCBI lineage: Eukaryota > Metazoa > Arthropoda > Insecta > Orthoptera > Acrididae > Schistocerca > Schistocerca cancellata. The sequence goes on from NC_064632.1 coordinate 104,612,597, forward strand.
CAACAATTCGTTGGCCGTTTATATCCGACCTTTTACTTAGTTTCACATCGAGAAACGCACTTCCTTATTGATTCTAGCAGATAACCACAGATATATACAGGGTGTTTAAAAAATGACCGGTATATTTGAAACGGCAATAAAAACTAAACGAGCAGCGATAGAAATACACCGTTTGTTGCAATATGCTTGGGACAACAGTACATTTTCAGGCAGACAAACTTTCGAAATTACAGAAGTTACAATTTTCAACAACAGATGGCGCTGCGGTCTGGGAAACTCTATAGTACGATATTTTCCACATATCCACCATGCGTAGCAATAATATGGCGTAGTCTCTGAATGAAATTACCCGAAACCTTTGACAACGTGTCTGGCGGAATGGCTTCACATGCAGATTAGATGTACTGCTTCAGCTGTTCAATTGTTTCTGGATTCTGGCGGTACACCTGGTCTTTCAAGTGTCCCCACAGAAAGAAGTCACAGGGGTTCATGTCTGGCGAATAGGGAGGCCAATCCACGCCGCCTCCTGTATGTTTCGGATAGCCCAAAGCAATCACACGATCATCGAAATATTCATTCAGGAAATTAAAGACGTCGGCCGTGCGATGTGGCCGGGCACCATCTTGAATAAACCACGAGGTGTTCGCAGTGTCGCAGTGTCGTCTAAGGCAGTTTGTACCGCCACAAATTCACGAAGAATGTCCAGATAGCGTGATGCAGTAATCGTTTCGGATCTGAAAAATGGGCCAATGATTCCTTTGGAAGAAATGGCGGCCCAGACCAGTACTTTTTGAGGATGCAGGGACGATGGGACTGCAACATGGGGCTTTTCGGTTCCCCATATGCGCCAGTTCTGTTTATTGACGAAGCCGTCCAGGTAAAAATAAGCTTCGTCAGTAAACCAAATGCTGCCCACATGCATATAGCCGTCATCAATCTTGTGCACTATATCGTTAGCGAGTGTCTCTCGTGCAGCAATGGTAGCGGCGCTGAGGGGCTGCCGCGTTTGAATTTTGTATGGATAGAGGTGTAAACTCTGGCGCATGAGACAATACGTGGACGTTGGCGTCATTTGGACCGCAGCTGCAACACGGCGAACGGAAACCCGAGGCCGCTGTTGGATCACCTGCTGCACTAGCTGCGCGTTGCCCTCTGTGGTTGCCGTACGCGGGCGCCCTACCTTTCCAGCACGTTCATCCGTCACGTTCCCAGTCCGTTGAAATTTTTCGAACAGATCCTTTATTGTATCGCTTTTCGGTCGTTTGGTTACATTAAACCTCCGTTGCAAACTTCGTCTTATTGCAACAACACTGTGTTCTAGGCGGTGGAATTCCAACACCAGAAAAATCCTCTGTTCTAAGGAATAAACCATGTTGTCTACAGCACACTTGCACGTTGTGAACAGCACACGCTTACAGCAGAAAGACGACGTACAGAATGGCGCACCCACAGACTGCGTTGTCTTCTATATCTTTCACATCACTTGCAGCGCCATCTGTTGTTGAAAATTGTAACTACTGTAATTTCGAAAGTTTGTCCGCCTGAAAATGTACTGTTGTCCCAAGCATATTGCAACAAACGGTGTATTTCTATCGCTGCTCGTTTAGTTTTTATTGCCGTTTCAAATATACCGGTCATTTTTGAAACACCCTGTACAAGGTGATTCACGAAGACATGCAAATATTTTAAAATGTTATTCTACAAATAAAACTAAAAAAAAGGTTCATATAAACATAGGGCCGCAAATGTTTAGCTACGGAGTTTCGGCTAGTAAAAGATTTTGTCTGAAGCAACTTCGCTAATATGAAGTCATCGCAAAACTGTATGAGGTTAAAGTAAACCACAATATCCTTTTATTTTGTTCTTATTGGTCTGGTGAATGTAATAAAACATGTCCCAGACGTGTAGCTGTAGTAAATCCAGAGAAGCAAAGATTATTATACAAGTAAATTTGTTTACTTTCCATTAAGAATGCAGAAACGTTTGTCATTGTTGCCAACCGTTAATGAGTTGTTTCAGCCGTTTCGTAATCCTGAACGACACAGTTTTCTGTATTGTTCAGCAACAGAACATATTCGCCTGCTTAGCTGGGTGGTAACGTGCTTGCCTCCAATGCGCTGGGTCCGGGTTCGATTCCCGGCTGGGTCGGAGATTTTCTCCGCTCGGGGACTGGCTGTTGTGGTATCCTCATCGTCGGCCGCAAGTCGCCCAATGTGGCGCCGACTGAAATTAAGACTTGCACTTGCCGACCGAACCCGAATAGGATCTCCCAGCCAACAATGCCATTCGATCATTTCGTTTAGTGAAAGATCATAATAATAACAGTGTATTTAAGTGAACCACATAGTAACTGTTGTAGATTATTTATGAAATATTAATGCATTTCAAATTTACGGCAGAGGAATACGCCGATATGGTGTTTATTTGTGGCAAGTGTGATGGTAATGCTACGGCTGCAGTTAACGAATATCGCGTACGTTATCCAACTCGGAGGATTCCGAATGCACGAACCATTAGTGGAGTATTTCGAATGTTACGGGAGACAGGTACTCTACATAGCGTTCATAACCAGTACGAGCGTTCGATATGTGAAGACGATGATGCGGATATTATGGATGCTGTTCAACGTAGCCCGGTTACCAGTACACGACGTATCTCTCAACGATTGGGCATTTCACAATCTAAGGTATGGCGGTCTCTGGAGTACAATAATCTGTATTCTCACCACAAACAAAAAGTGCACCATTTACATCCTGCCCTTCGCTTGGAGTTGTGCAACTACTAATCGGCAGTTACACAAATACATTTTATTTACTGATGAGGCACAGTTTACTCGAGATGTTGTGGACAATTTACATTACGAGCACGTATGGTCCAAAGTAAACCCACATGCAACGGCGCAACGCAATTTCCAGCAGCAATTTAGAATAAATGTATGGTGTCGTATAATCAGCACATAATTTATTGAACCATTCATTTACCCAGAACGTCTAACTAGCGAAACGTATTTACAATTCCTTCAAGAAGAAATGCCCCCTTGCTCGAAGATGTTCCACTTGCCGCTACGCGATTGCAAATTTATTTTCAAGATGACGGCGCGCCTCCACATTTCGTAAATGCCATTACTACACATTTAAATGAACATTTTCCCCAGAAATGGATTGGTCGTGGTGCTACACGTCTGTGGCCACCCAGGTCGCCCGATTTACCACCAATGGATTTTTGTGTATGGGGATGGAGTCAATGCACGTGGAGCATTACCTGCTCACATTATGAATGCAACAGACGAAATTAAGAACAACCCTGTGAAACTGAAACGAGCAACAAAATCTGTTCATACACGTGCAACTAAATGTATTCAAGTCGGTGAAGCCATTTTTGAACAGTACTGTGAATCTATTGTGAAACTGTATGTACACTGTACAACTTCCGTAACAATGAGCTTTGTCTTTCCGGTTTAACATAAATTCACGAGTTTCAATTAACGTTATTACCATCATTTTTCCAAAATTAAATTCTCTACACCTTCTGTTGAAAACTTTGTGCAATTGTCTGGAATTTAAAAAAGAAATTGGGCCAAGTAGTTAACAAATTAAAAATTTTAAGAAATTACTTCTTTGCTTCTTTGGATGTTCTGGAAAACTACTGCAGATAAACCTCTAGGACATGTTTTATTAGATTCACTGGACCAATAACAACAAATTAACGGAAATCGTGGTTTACTTTAACCTCGTACAGTATTGTGATGCCTTCATATTGAAACGTCCCCTTTGAACAATTTATACACGACTGTGCTTAAACTGGCACACAATAACTTTTAGCGCAACGCAATCTGACTTTCAAAAATCCCTACAAGAGAATGGCCCTGACTAACATTAACCTATACCTTTCACAAATCACTTACCTCACAAAAATCTTCGTTATTCGAACTACTGCAATACAGCGAGCGCCACTACTGCCAGCTAAATAAAAGATTCAAACTACTGAAGGCACTAACTACTGATAGGGATAGTTAGCAAATGAAAGATTTTAATAGAGAACAAACAATGTATTTACCTTAATAGTCATAATATATATATCAGTTCATGACAAATTACAAAACTCCGCCATCTCTCTCCCCACATCCACCACTGCTGGCGGCTCACCTCCAACTGCGCAACGCTATGCGCTGTTCACATCCAGCTGCCGCTGCCCAACACTACAATGGCAGACAACAATGCAAACTAGCCACAGACTGCACACAGCACAGCCAGTGATTTTCATATAGAGCGCTACGTAACGTTGCCAATAAGAAAACATAAACAGCCTACTTACATAAAGAAAACATAAACAGCCTACTTACATAGCCCCCACGCTCCCCACAAAAAATTTTACAAATTTTTTTCGGCAGTGGCCAATACAGATTTGAAAATTTTTTCATAATTACAGTAAGAAAGATATCAAATGCACACACTTATTAATACAATGTTGGTCAAAAGCTAAAATTTTCTCACAGTCCATAAAGATAGTCCTGATCATTCATCACAATAGTAATTACAGTTTCTGTTTTTCACAAAGTCTCATTAGTAAAAGAGAATGCACACGGAAGTAGTGGATTTCCATGCAGTCTTGAAGAAGTAGTGTTGTCCTTCCAACGGAAAGACAGTGCTGACTCTTGACATGCTGACAGGTAATGGGCCACAACAGAGCAAACCCACAACAGAGTCATTCGAACATCCTGGCAGGGTCGCCATATGAAACGTCCCCTTTGAACAATTTATACACGACTGTGCTTAAACTGGCACACAGTAACTTTTAGCGCAACACAATCTGACTTTCAAAAATCCCTACAAAAGAATGGCCCTGACTAACATTAACCTATACCTTTCACAAATCACTTACCTCACAAAAATCTTCATTACTCGAACTACTGCAATACAGCGAGCGCCACTACTGCCAGCTAAATAAAAGATTCAAACTACTGAAGGCACTAACTACTGATAGGGATAGTTAGCAAATGAAAGATTTTAATAGAGAACAAACAATGCAATTACCTTAATAGTCATAATATATATATCAGTTCATGACAAATTACAAAACTCCGCCATCTCTCTCCCCACATCCACCACTGCTGGCGGCTCACCTCCAACTGCGCAACGCTACGCGCTGTTCACATCCAGCTGCCGCTGCCCAACACTACAATGGCAGACAACAATGCAAACTAGCCACAGACTGCACACAGCACAGCCAGTGATTTTCATATAGAGCGCTACGTAACGTTGCCAATAAGAAAACATAAACAGCCTACTTACATAAAGAAAACATAAACAGCCTACTTACAATATTAACGAACTTGCTGAATTTCGGGCAAAATCTTTTACTAGCCGTAACTCCGTAACTAAACACTTGCGAGCCTATGTTTATATGAACTTTTTTTTTTAGTTTCACTTGGAGAGTAACATATTTGCATATCTTGCTGACTCACCCGGTATATAAGCTAACTTCTTTTTTTTTAGAATTTGACATGTGGAACTACAAATTGAGAAAGTCATTGACTGCTCTGCTTATTTGCATTCGGGAAAACGTTCAGACATTTATGCGGTAGCTCCGCAGCTGCGTGCTGCCGCCACGATAGCACAGCGTATTCGATCAGAGGGTTAGCTGTGCCCTCTGTAATAAGAAACTGAGTAAACAGATCAACGATGAACTTGAACGAGTGTCACAGGACGTCCGCCCCGAAAAATGCAAGGAAGAATAACGAAAAAAAAAGTAACATGGTCAGCGCGGCTGAACGTCAGGCGAGAGACCCGGCTGCGATTACTGGCCGGATCGGAAATTTTTTTTCTGCGCGGCGATAGGATGTTGTGTTGTCATCATTATTTTATCATCATCGGCACGCAAGTCGCCGAAGCAGCTTCAAATAAGAATACTTGTATCAGGCGGCCGAACTCTCCGAAAGGGAAATCGCCGGCAAATATGCCATACGCACATTTCACTTCATGCTGTATTAAGATCATGGAATGGTGGTTGAAATATTGCAGAATTTCTACGAGTCAGTGCATTTATCTCGCATATTTGCTATATTAATATTGTAAAAAGGCGTGGTAAAGGTGGTAAAGTGCCACGCAGGGGATCCAAAAGCGTCAGGTTAGATCCTCCTGTAGCCCTAAGATATGTCACTTATCACTTCTTTCGCCTCTGCCAATGTTTGTTGACGTGAAAAAAGCCAATTTATACTATAACTGGCTGGAACATTAGGATTGATGACAACTTTATTTCGGTAAACTCTAGAATTGACAAAGAAGGGTCCAATCCAGTAAATAAAATGTGGGCAGAGGGCTCAAAAAAATGTTCAAATATGTGTGAAATCTTACGGGACTTAACTGCTAAGGTCATCAGTCCCTAAGCTTACACACTACTTAACCTAAAGTATCTTAAAGACAAACACACACACCCATGCCCGAGGGAGGACTCGAACCTCCGCCGGGACCAGCCGGGCAGAGGGCTCAACAGAGTACGAGGGGGGGGGGGGGGGGGGGGACCCAAAAGAAACTGGACTCGAAGGGCGCTGCCACTCATAGACGTAGTGCAGGGTTCTCACGCTAGATGATGTTAGTAGAAACCTTCATGAAACAGCTGTGCAGACGGCGTCAGTGTAGAGCTGAACGTGGAAGTGTGGTATTGTGTTTCTCTGACTGTTAGCGGGTTACCGCTGCGAAGTCGTTATGGCAACTTTAAAAGAACAAAGAGTGTGTGTGATATTTTGTTTCCTGCTTAAAAAAACTGCAACGGAGACACACCAAATGCTTCAGAAAGCTTTCCAGGAGGACGCTATGAGCCCAACAGAGGTTTTAGAGTGGTGTGGCGCTTTAAGCGTGGTGAGATCTGTGCTGAAGACCAAGCTCGTTCTGGACGCCCTTCAACATCGCGAAATGAGAACATTGAAAAGGTCCGCCAAAAGATCAACGAGGATCGTCGCCAAACGATCTACCAAATTTCATCAGAGACAGGAATCAGTTGGAGCTCGTGCCAGCGGATTTTGAGTGAGGATTTGCACTTGAGACGTGTTGCTGCTAAATTTGTTCCGCGCCTTCTCACACAGGAGCAAAAAAACCATCCACATGAATGTGTGTCAGGACTTGAAAACAGAGATTGCACGTGATCCAAACTTCTTGAACAAAGTCATTACAGAGGATGAGAGTTGGTGTTACGGGCATGTCCCAGAAATCAAGCAAGCGTCAAGCCAGTGGAGGACTCCCAACTCTCCCAGACCAAAAAAAGCAAGGCAAGTGAGGTCACATTGAAGACGATGATCATTGCCTTTTTTTGATGTTCGTGGAATTGTGCATCGGGAATTCGTACCCCCTGGCCAGACTGTTAACCAGCACTTTTACTTGGATGTTTTAAGGCGTCTGCGAGAGGATGTGAGGAGGAAACGCCCGGAACTTTGGCGATCAGGTGACTGGTTTCTGCACCACGACAACGCTCCAGCACACACGGCCTTACGAGTGACCCACTATATGGCATCTCAGAGGTGGTCTGTCGTTCCCTACGCTCCGTATTCGCCGGACCTAGCACCGTGGGACTTTTTCCTGTTTTCACGAATGAAAAAAACGCTAAAAGGGGAGCGTTATGACGATGTGGAGGCGGTAAAAACAGCTTCGCAAAGGGCACTGGACAATATCAAACTTGAAGAGTTCCAAACAGGCTTCCAGCAGTGGGAAACGAGACTTGACAATTGCATTGCATGTAATGGAGAGTATTTTGAAGGTGACTGAAGTAATTTTGTAAAAAGATTCATCAATAAATTTTTTATGACAACAATTCGGTTTCTTTTTGGTCCCCCTCGTATGTCTAGAAGACGCACGAAAACACTGCAACGAAATTAAAGAAACTTTCTTATCTACTCAACTGAATACAGTCGGAGACATGAACTCAAATATTTCACTTTGAAGTACGACGTTCTTACTGACAGAGCCATCTGGAACCTTTTACGGACACAAAGCTTCCATCTGTTTGTACTATGAATTATTCTGATTAGTCAATGCGCCGGGAAAACATGAAGATGCACAGTAAAATCAGTGTTTCCTCATAGGCGTGGGGAATGTGGAACACGCAACGGGACGTCTGCTCAGTCTTTCCTCGTACGGTGCAATCGTGGGAGGAGCTCGTGGGGAATCACAGCGCCTACCGAGAAACAGGGTCGTGTCGGTCGGTAAGCGGAAGAGAAACCGCTCCCGCTTCCAGCAAGTCGTTGACGCCCTCTACGTCGCAGCGTCTGTCCTTGCCGGGAGCAGAGTGGCCCCATACGAACAGGTGAGAGTAGACCAGCGCGCAGGGGTTTTGGTGGTACCGCTACAGCTGACGCCACAAGCTACGCGCCGGACACGCTTACGATTTCTCCTGTGGGAACGAGCTTGGCTGAACATCGGTGGCTCGGCCTCGGAAGAGAACTGTTTGACGCGTAGTCGCTAGCGTATACGGCCTAGCAATGCAGTTCTGGAGTGCGACGCTTTGCTAACTCATGTGCGGACCCGCAGGCTGGTGATCATGAGTCCACTGAAAGTATTTTGGTAGAAACTTGTGTGTGTGTGTGTGTGTGTGGTGTGTGTGTGTGTGTGTGTGTGTGTGTGTGTGTTGTGTGTTGTGTTTACGGGGGACAAACGACGAGGTGATCAGCGCCCCTATACATTAAAATAATGGGATTTGGAGAAAATAGCTAAAAACGCGGTTTAAACCTACAAAATGACACCAACTACTACCTCACTGACGCTGCCTCACACAATCACCCTATCTCACAACCAGTAAGGCAACAGAGAGAATGAAAGGTGCTATACCAAGGGTTAAACGACAAAGGAGCTACAATAATAGGATACGGAAATGTTAGTAGCTGACAACTTACAAAAAGTGGCTGAGCCAGTCAGCCTGTTAATACATTAAGATCATTTCCCTAAAATTTTGGAAACAAGCTGGCAACAGTAAATACGTTTATACTTTTACAAAAGAGTGGTCAACAGGGGTTTCACAGGAACGATTTTCCTAAGCCAAAAGGGTACTTCATGGATACTCTGCAAATCACACTTAAGTACTTGATAGAGCATTGATCAAACCACATTCTCAATAGTTCTCTATTATTTCAGGCTCGGACAGTGGGCGGAAAAAACGAACACCTATATCTTTCCGTGCCTTCCTGTGTAGGTTGGTGTCAACAAAATATTTTCGCATTCGGAGTAGAGAGATGGAGAGTGAAATTTCGTGAGAAGATTCCGCCGCAACGAAAAACGGCTTTGTTTTAACAATGTAACCCCCCCCCCCCAAAAAAAAATCCCGAATCATTTCAGTGAAATGATTTTGCGATGAATGAAAACGTGCTGCTTCCCTTTGAACTGCCTCGATGTAATCCCCGACCGTGCAGCAGTACTCTAAAACAGGTCGGACGAGCGTAGTGTACGCAGTCTCTTTAGCAGATCTGTTGCATCTTCTAAGCGTTCAGCCAATAAAATGCAGTGTTTGGCTTGCTTTCCCCACATTTTCTACGTGCTCTTTCCAATTTAAGTTTTCGTAACTGCAATTCATACGTATTTAGTTGAATTTACGGCCTGTAGATTTCATTTATCGTGTAACCTAAGTTTAACGGATTCCTTTTAGCACTCATGTGGATGAACTCATACTTTTAATTATTTAGTGTCAATTGCCAATTTTCGCACCATACAGATGTCTTTTCTAAATCGTTTTGCAATTTGTTTTGATCTCGTGATGACTTTACTAGAGGATCAACGACAGCATCATCTGGAAATAACCTAAGAAGGCTGCTCAGATTGTCTCCTAAATCGTTTATATAGATAAGAAATAGCAGAGAGCCTATAATACTAAACGTGCGCTCTAAAATGCTTACCTTAAGAGCTATGAGCAATTTTTCATCTTCGATGCTGTGAAACAATCTCTTCTATTGCCAGCTCTTTGCTTTCCACATTTTGAAAGGAGTTGGTATCAACCAAAACAAGGAAAAATTGCCTAGTAAACTTGAGCTCTAAAATGCCCATTTTTCAGAGGTATGACCACTTCTACAGGAGAAAAGTGTGCTTCACAAAAGCGAGCATGAACAATTGGTCATTACAAAGGTGTGCACTTACTCGTGTACAGAACATATTTACTGGACATTTTTTCTTGTTTTGGTCCATACCACCACCTCTCAAAATATGGAAAATAAGGACCTTGCAGTAGAAGAAATTTGTTGCACACTATCGAAGATGTGCTCAAATCTCTTAAGCTATGGATTTTAGAGCCATATTGGATTTTAGAGCGCATATTTACTAGATATTTTTGGTGCGAATGATCCTGTTTCCTGAATACTGAGCATTCTCTTCGGACACCCTACATAAATTTCCAAAACTCAGAGCTAACTTTCGGAGAAAAAGTACAATGAAAACTAAGAATATCGAAAATCGCAAGGAGTTCTAGAAACTACAAGCTACGTTTTCCCTTGTTTGCGTTCGGTCGGGTAACGTTCCAGACAGGTAAAGACCCACAGTCAGAAGCTGACGGTTCCTGTTTTCGCGACAAATCAAGCATGACTCATGAGTCCACAGGTAAAATCGGCACACAGCAGGAAGCTGGGTAAGGCAAGACAGAAAGCGAAAGACTCTCCACTGAAGAAAATAACCAGAGAAGCAGGCGTAGGCCTCGCTCTCTGAGGTTCCGTACAAACTTAATCATATATAATCACTGAAGAGCCAAAGAAACTGGTACACCTGCCTAATATCGTGTAGGGCCTCGCGACCACACAGAAGTGCCTCAGCATGACGTGGTATGGACCCTACTAATGTCTGAACTAGTGCTGGAGGGAACTGACACTGAATCTTGCAGGGCTGTCCATAAATCCGACAGAGTACGATGGGGTGGAGATCTCTTCTGAACAGCGCGTTGCAAGGCACGCTCAATAATGTTCATGTCAGGGGAATTTGGTGGCCAGCGGAAGTTCCTGGAGCCACTCTGTAGCAATTCTGGACTTGAGGGTTGTCGCATTGTCCTGCTGGAATTGCTCAAGTTCGTCGGAATGCACAATGGACATGAATTGTGTTCGAGTATAATGACTTTTCTGGAGACTAGAAATCTACTCTGTAGGAATCAGCATGGGTTTCGAAAAAGACGGTGACGTGAAACCCAGCTCGCGCTATTCGTCCACGAGACTCAGAGGGCCATAGACACGGGTTCCCAGGTAGATGCCGTGTTTCTTGACTTCCGCAAGGCGTTCGATACAGTTCCCCACAGTCGTTTAATGAACAAAGTAAGAGCATATGGACTATCAGACCAATTGTGTGATTGGATTGAGGAGTTCCTAGATAACAGGACGCAGCATGTCATTCTCAATGGAGAGAAGTCTTCCGAAGTAAGAGTGATTTCAGGTGTGCCGCAGGGGAGTGTCACAGGACCGTTGCTATTCACAATATACATAAATGACCTGGTGGATGACATCGGAAGTTCACTGAGGCTTTTTGCAGATGATGCTGTGGTGTATCGAGAGGTTGCAGCAATGGAAAATTGTACTGAATTGCAGGAAGATCTGCAGCGAATTGACGCATGGCGCAGGGAATGGCAATTGAATCTCAATGTAGACAAGTGTAATGTGCTGCGAATACACAGAAAGATAGATCCTTTATCATTTAGCTACAAAATAGCAGGTCAGCAACTGGAAGAAGTTAATACCATAAATTATCTGGGAGTACGCATTAGGAGTGATTTAAAATGGAATGATCATATGTTGATCGTCGGTAAAGCAGATGCCAGACTGAGATTCATTGGAAGAATCCTAAGGAAATGCAATCCGAAAACAAAGGAAGTAGGTTACAGTACGCTTGTTCGCCCACTGCTTGAATACTGCTCAGCAGTGTGGGATCCGTACCAGATAGGGTTGATAGAAGATATAGAGAAGATCCAACGGAGAGCAGCGCGCTTCGTTACAGGATCATTTAGTAATCGCGAAAGCGTTACGTCAGTATAGTGGTACAATATTTGTTCCCTGGGGATGATGGTGTTTTCCAGGACGTCAGGGTCCCTGTTCGCACAGCTCACATCGCCCAGGACTGGTTTTGTGAGCGCGGGGATGAATTGTCACATCTCTCCTGATCGCCACAGCCACCAAATCCCAATATTATTCTTGAGCCCTTCATCATTTGGACTTGTTGCTCATGCATTTACTGTGGCCGGTCGCTGTGGCCGAGCGCTTCTATGCGCTTCAGTCCGCAACCGCGCTGCTGTTACCGTCGCAGGTCCGAATCCTGCTTCGAGCATGGATGTGTGTGATGTCCTTAGGTTAGTTGGGTTTAAGTAGTTCTAAGTCTAGGGGACTGATGACCTCAGATGTTAAGTCCCATAGCGCTTAGAGCCACTAGAACATTTGCTGTGTCTGCAGTTAAATTATTGCACGTAAGGTCCGCCTGTTACGCAAAACATTGTTTCATGTGAACCACTTGAGATCGTGTGAACGCCGACAGGGATAGGTTCAAATGGTTCAAATGGCTCTGAGCATTATGGGACTTAACATCTGTCCTCTAGAACCTAACTAACCTAAGGACATCACACACATACATTCCCGAGGGAGGATTCGAACCTGCGACCGTAGCGATCGCGCGGTTCCAGACCGACAGGGATAGGACAGACAAACAACGCGTACGCGGGGTTTGGCGAAGTGTACGTTACAAAATTCTACAAAACGTGTGTGGTAATTGTGTGTACATCTGAATAACTCATGAGAACGCAAAAAAAAGGAGCTTCCAAAACAAAACGTAAGTAGTAGCAAATATCTGCTCATAACATCTTCACACATCGAAATTGTGTTTAAACGTAAAAAGATGTATTAACCTGTTAACGAAATTCACATTACCATCGTTTAGTTGCAGTACATGATAAGGTTAAAATAATCCTGCTTAAGAGTAAATGTAAAATTAAAGTAATGGGAGAAGCAAAGAAAAACTTTTCTTTAGACCTAATTTTCGCAGGTCAGTGTTCTAAAATATGTTCACATTTCACCGATTTGAGTAAAAAAAAAACCACTGATGATGGCACAGAGGGGCTGAAACATGTTTGTGTCGCACGGAAAAATAATGTTTCGCATAACAGCTGCACCTTACATCCAATAATTATTGAATCTTTGTGGCCTACTTTGGAGAGAAGCTGGCGTGATCGCTATTCACCTCCATAAGCGTTTTCTGAATTTGTCGCTATTTTGGAAAATTGGAAATTTGTGGTAAGGTCTTAATGGGACGGAACTGCTGAGGTTATCGGTCGCTAAGCTAATTTAAACTAACTTACGCTAAGGACAGCACACACACACCCTTGCCCGAGCGAGGACTCGAACCTCCGACGGGGGGCGGGGGGGCAGCGCGAACCGTGGCAAGACGCCTGAGACCCCACGGCTACCCCGCGCGGCCGCTCTTTTGCAGATTCTCTTGAAAACCATACAGAACCTGTAATTAGCCATTACTGATAAGGCTGAAAGCTGTTTTGAATGTCAATGTTTCTCCTTCACCCTATTAGGCATGGTAATGTGTTGCGTTTGCCATGTTTCCATATTTTTGTCCACCTCCTGTAACTTCAATCACATCGGCAAACATGTAAGATTTTATTTCCTCTCCTTGCTGTTTCATTCCTTTCTTAAAGTTCTCTACACTGTTAACTCAATATCATACATACTTCAGGATTAATACAATGTCCCCTTAGTAGAATGGTCGGTGACAGTGGCGCAGTATTGTGCCAAGGTACCCGAACGATATGTTCAGCTTTTCCGATTTCACTTTTGTAAACTACAATAAACGACGGTCTATGACGAGAATCCTCTGTGTACCGCGTGAATTGATGTATTTGTTTTTAATTACACTCCAGAAGCTGCTGAATGGTATACATTATCTGTACCCCTGATGATCCATGCTCTTCTATTAATGACGTGGTCAGACGTAACGCAACCGCCGCGTTGGAATGAAAAATTCTCCCTTTAGTTACAAGAAGCTTTATTTTGAGGCTATTTTTCAGTCAGAGGCTTAGCTGCCCTCTGTAATAAAAAAAACTGAGTTAATGGATCAAAAAAATGGCTCTGAGCACTACGGGACTTAACTGCTAAGGTCATCAGTCCCCTATAACTTAGAACTACTTAAACCTAACTAACCTAAGGACATCACACACATCCATGCCCGAGGCAGGATTCGAACCTGCGACCGTAGCGGTTCCAGACTGAAGCGCCTAGAACCGCTCGGCCACTCTGGCGTTAATGGATCAACGATGAACTTGAGCAAGTGTCATAGGACGCCCGCCCTCAACAAATACAACGAACAATAACGAACAAAATGAGGAACAAAAAAAAAAAAGGTAAGGCTTTCGCTCGCGATAAGCGGGAAAACCGGGTTCGTGTCTCGGTCCGGCAAAAGTTTTCACTATCGTCATTCTGTTATAGTGCTGATGGTTGTCCATATTGGCAATTGCGAATACATTTGATGTGTTACCTAGTATTGTCGCTAGAACACGTACCTTTGGTATTTTACACCTTTTGATGGCTCCGCAAGGTGCGGAACGTCCCTGAGCTGAATTGAAAATTATGCTGTTTGTAACTCAAGATGGGATTCATATTCCCTAGTTTAAATTACTGCATTCACAGTGCACGATGTGTCACGCGTGTGACGTGTTACGCATTTATTTACATACTGAGGGTGAATAAATGTCAGATATAGTGTATGTGTTGCTACAGATTAACTTGGAAATGAGAGGAAGGGTAAGGACAATAGGCGTTGCCAGCACACGGCTTACAACTCTCGGAAGAGCATCACGGGCGTCTCCGGGCTTAACGTCACCATCCGAAGGCCGCATTGCTATCTACAGCTCACTCACGCCCTCGTGGAACCGAAGCAACGCTCGGAATATAATGCAGGGCGTTGTCGTACAGTACAGTGATCAACAACTACTGCTCGCATCTTCTGCAGTTGGAGTCATACCGAAAGCAGAAAGCTTTTTTCCTTCATGCCTGACGCATTTCCTTCCCCATGACTGTCAGAACCGCGTAGAATTACGTGCCCAACATCTCGCCGAGCACATTTAAGTCGCGCTCTTCCACGAGCCCTATCAACAAGCCGCAAGCGAACGTGTACGAAGTGTGTCACTGCCCCAGCGGGAAAATCCATGAGCAGGTAAAGAAAATTACATATTCCCTATATGCTGTCGGAACAGCGACCAAGAAAACCAGAAAAAAACATTTTCTTCCTAGATAACAGAACGCAGTATGTCATTCTCAATGGAGACAAGTCTTCCGAAATAAGAGT